>NW_019525496.1:3767489-4001964 GCF_002814215.2 Seriola lalandi dorsalis
TAGTCCCCCCAACTTCGCCTGCTGCTCTCGGAGCCTCTCAGCCTCGTTATTTTTCCCTTCCTACCCTCTTCAAGTCTTTTCTCTCCATCCCATCTCGCCCTCCTCCTCCTCCTCTTCCCCGCAGTAACTCCTTCACTTCCAGCCAGTCGCTCGACTCCAAGTGAAGTTTTTCTCCGAGAATTAGGGGTGAGTCAGACTCTGCGGAGCTGGTGTGGTGCAGCACTACGTGTTTCTAAGCTGCTGATTTGTTATTGCACTGACCCCCACCAGGACAAACTTATGTGAATCCATTATAAGTGACAGTGATCCTTATGTCGACCCACCTTGCTGTTTTTTCGTCATGACATTTTGACCACAAGCTGACACCACAGCAGCTTTCACACTCTCTTAAAAGTCGCTCACCTTCCCAAACTGGTCAAAGTACTGCTTGACGTCCTCGATAGTTGTGTTCACTGACAGGCCTCCCACAAAGATCTTCTTGGTTCGAGTCACCAACTGTAAGAGAAGGAAAAGCACTGATGATGCACTTTTTCTCTCTGTTACAATTTTCATTTAACAATCTATTTAAAACGTGCATATTTATCCAGAAAGGTGCTGTAAAGGTTACAACAATTCCAAACACTTTACTACTTCAGTACTTTGAAATAAAACTAATGTATTATTAGATTCAAATGCCGCTAAATCCACGTCACTTAACACATCAGTGTAATCATTATCTCCCATTAAAAGCTAATTTAGATGAGATATTAGGGCTGCAACTAACAATTATTTTCATCAGTGAAAATTTGATTTGATTCTGCCGAATATTTTTTCCATACAAAAACAAAACATGAGAAAACGGTGAAGAACGCCCATCTCAAGGCCTGAGAGCAAAACAGTCCATATAAATATTTAGTTTACTATCAATATAATTTTTCTTTTTAAGTTGGGTTCATAGGGGCCATTGTTAAGCACAGTTTGGCTCCAGCCTCTGAAGCCCAAGGCACATCTCATTTCTTCTTAATATTACCTCTGTTCGTCTCCTCTGTGATGTTTGCTGACCTGAAGCACTAAATCATTGAATAAATGACACTATTTCCTGGACACAAAGCCAACACTCTGCAGCTAACCCCTTGACACTTGTAGTTTTGATGGTCCACTTTGCTTCACAGCTGTTTGTGACGAGAGTTTGCTCAGTCACACAAAGTGGAAGACAAGCAGCCTGTAGCAGCGTAGTTTTCAGTCAGGCTGTAAGTGTGACTGTGACTGACTTTTATTTCTTTGAGGAAACAAATACAGGGAAACAGGTTGTCGGCCAGATTTAACCACATAACACCGGAGGCCTGTTAAAGTTACGTTACAATACACAAACACAACAAAACAGAAATGATTTACTATTGTAGCCAACGTAATATTATTCAACGTAAGTCAAACTGTGACTTTGGATCACAACTATTTAAAAAATGTGGACTTCTTTTTCCACAGGGTTCACCACTCTTTTGTGCTGTTTTCTCAAGCTACGAGTCGCAAAATCAAGCAATTTCAGTGATTTGTAGAGATGTTCTGACACAATTTTTTCCTTCCCAATACTGATTCAGATACCTGAACTTCTACCGATCTGATACCACTGTATTAAAAAAATTATTTTAACAGCTGTATACCACTAACCCTGTATGGATGAGATGTGTCTTTGTAAAACACACACAGATACATGAACGCCATAGAATCTTTCTCTTATAATCCAATTTGACTTTTAATCATGAAATAATAAATCTAAGAATAAATAACATTTATTACACTAGTTGTCCTAACACCTGTGCCACCCTTCAATATTAAAGCCTCGCATACTGGACACGTTGCCTTTTTCCTAGTGGGACTTTCCAGTGCAACATATTGCCAAATTGCTGACATTTTGCTAACGGCTAACGTTACACTATTTACCAGAAACCAGTTCTTCCTCGCTGCTCTAAAACAGTAGCTGCCAGTGGCTGCACGGCCCAACTTCCCATATAGGCTACTGTTTTTAGATAAAGAAGAATTGATTTCTGGGTGTGAAGCAGTAAAGTTTGATAATAAATTAGGTGGTATTTGATCGGTGTACAGACTCGCGTACTCACCGATACCTGATTTCTGATACTAGTAACTCTGGTGGTTTTTGTTGGCATTTTTATGCATGGTTCATTTTGCCTTTATTTTTCTATATGTGAATGCCTTTGCTCACACATTGCAGCTTCTGCTAAACATAATGGATCACCAGCCATGCAACAACCTATGAAGCAGCTATTTTTTGAAAATCTGTCGTACTGAAGTAAATGTTATAACTCACTACCAGTATTTATTTGTGCTGCTTGTCTCATAAAGCTTCTTCCAGTTTCCCACTGTGTTGTTGTGAATGGAAAAGACAAGTCGCCTTAGATCTGGACAGAGTGTACTTGAAATACAATATAGACAATTAGGTCGGTTTGACAATGCTGTGATTCTGAAGTCGAGAAAG
The DNA here is from genome assembly GCF_002814215.2 of Seriola lalandi dorsalis. NCBI lineage: Eukaryota > Metazoa > Chordata > Actinopteri > Carangiformes > Carangidae > Seriola > Seriola lalandi. Next base: position 3,769,963 of record NW_019525496.1, read on the forward strand.
TTTTTGTTAACACACAATCACATAACAGTTCAGTGATGTCAGCGCTGCTCATGTTCATCAGATTACGGGGCATTAGCCCAGATAAGAGACTGAAACACTCAACACACACTAACCTGATGCAAACAATGCACACACAACTTAACACGAGGAGACAGATCCACTCACCTTGGGCTGAGCTCTGCGAGGGAATGCAACCTTTGGATCAATCTGCAGGAGAGAATAGAGAAGAAGAGATGACTGGTTATTAGCGTTGTGTCATGACAGAGATAAACCATCAGCCTGTCGGTGCACGCTGACATCACACCCTCATTAAATAACTCATCAATGAAGGTGTAATATATCCATGTTACACTCCTCTTGGCCTAACACAGTGCATTCACACATCCAAAATCAAAGCAATGATGTCAAAGACACCCGTTTTTGTTTTTTTTAGGGCTTATCATACCCGGACTCCGCAGTGCTGATAAACACAACGACACCATTTATAGTTGTGAAGGAAAATCTAGATGAAGTTGACATCAAATGGACCATATATTCTCAAATCAATACAGTTTGAGATCAAAAGACGGTTATGTTATTATCACCAGCTTCAGACAGCAGAGCGGGACCTGACTACATCCTGGTCTGAACGTACTGCTGCTGTATGTTGATGTGTCTGACAGTGATGTCAGTGTGTGTGAACCTGTAACAACAGTGATGTAGTGGTAGATGATGTCTGCTCTAGTTGGATCATTACGGCTCACTATCAAACTTTATTTTTCTGTTGGAGTGAGGTCTTACCACAAAACCGAAAACTCAAGTATGGAAAGTTGACATCAAATTTGATCACATTCCTGATCATCTGATTCTTTGATTGCATAATTTTGTCAATTTCAGACAGTATTTCATTTAAAGTATTTAGAGCTTTTGTGCAGCTGCTTCTGTTTAGCCAAAATACATTATTTGAAAATGTGCTTTTTAGAAGACAGAGAAACATTATATTTCTCAAATTAACATATTCAGAAAAAAATTACCATTTTTGTATCAGTACCAAAATCCTCAAACATTTCAAATGACTCTCAGCCTCACTGATCACTGATCAGAATTTTTCTTATGCAGATTTCTGTTTTTTTTTCATTTTGTAAATTAGACTATTTATATTACAAAGACTCATTATTTCCATTATTATTTTGATTAACTCATTTACCGTGAAGCTATAAAAGATTGCTCCAAACACTGGTCTTTTATTTGACCAGCAGTGCAAAATTCAAAGGTGATCAGTTTATAATGATATAAAGCATCGTATTCTCATATTTCACAAGCTCACACCAGTGAATGTTTGGCAGCGTTTCCTGATAAATAATCGATCAATCAACTAATCATTTCAGGCGAATTAGAAGCAAAGACACTTGTTTAAAACTTGTTTAAAAATCGTGTGTAAACTGAATTTAGGTGGCGCCTGCTCTAGATTCTAGAGTCAGGTTATTATCAGTGTGTGTGTGTGTGTGTGTGTGCAACATGAAAGCGAGTGTGTTATTATTCGAGAGGGTTTTTTTGTATGCTTGCTTGTGTTTATATTCCAGTGTGTGAATGATGTGAATGGCGAACACACATGCACTTTTGACGTACTTATACATGTAAGTAAGTGTGTGTATGTGTGTGTGTGTGTGTGTGTGTGTGTGTGTGTGTACGCTGTTGTGCTCAGGTGGAATGCCTGGGAATGTCCAGTGAACCCCTGCCTCTCTCGTCACTACCATGTGACATGTGATCTCCTGGAATCTCACACAGGCACTACAATCACAAACACACCTCACCTCGGCGAGGAGGGAGGACAAGTGTGTCAGACAGAGAGTGAGAGAGAGGGACAAGGAGGGAGAAGAGGACGGGGATGGGATGGGATGGGATGGGATGGGACGGGACGGAGGAGAGGGAGCTGTCAATCACACCACACTGACAGCAGATCCACCCAATTTTGTTTGTTTGTGTTTGTTTGTTTTTGCCTCCCTCAGCTTTGGACAGAAGTGATGATGACGACAACACAACAGGGACTATTCAGCGTCCTGTGCACTTTCGGCTGATCCGGATCGTCCTCTGCCCTGCAGCTCCTTACATTACACCCAGGAAAAAGGACACACTTCACTTTTCTTTAGCAGTGTAACTCCTTTGATATTAATCTTAGCACTACAGCTACAAAACAATGCAACAGAACTGATCCATAATGAGGCTGAGCCCACTGAATGTCACCAAGGTTAAGATTGGAGAGAGAACCACACCATGCCATGAGAATGCAATCATAGACAGGCTGTAAAATTGAAATTTGAGACCTCTATATTAGTCTATACTGGTCTAATAGAGCTAGAGAACAACTAGACTACTCCACACTGTACTGCTGTTACACTAACAGATGGTGAGACAGTACAGCGCTAAGATTAGTCCGTAACCATGAGAGGGTAGAGTTGAACTACAGTAGAGAGCTAGAGCCTCTATGGTAAACCACATGCGTTTACCAGAGTCAGGGTAACAGTGTTGTTTCTAATAAGAGTTGACATCACCGCAAGTTCTTTTTTTTTCTTTTTTTCTTTTGTTCTAGAGAGCAGAGTGAGAAGACTATAGGCTAAGACTGGAGGATCAGATGCAGAGTCTACTGTTTAGTTTCTATGGTGGCTAGACTACTCTGATAGTCACCTCCGGTCACCAACCCTCCTGATGTCCAACACTCCTGTGCACATTCAAAAACAAACAGACACACACACAAACAAACAAAATCAAACACATGGCAGCACACAGCACATTCGCAGGGAGGAAATTGTGGACGTTAAACAGATAAAGTGGCGGCATTAATGAAATCGGTTTGTTTCAGGGATAAAAAAAAAATGTTGATCACAGCAGAGATGTGTTTAAAACCACCACCACCACCACCCGCTTCAAAATGTGTTTTGCTTGTTGTCACTTCACTTGGACGTTTGAGCTTCATTGTGCAGAGTTTGATGCTAACAGGCTGGAGGGGAAATGCTTCTTTGCGTTTACCTAAAATCTGAACGTACGAGTAGGATCTGTGACATCACAACTACTTCAGCAGCCAATCGTGGTCCAATATGTATCTCAGGTCACATACACTGGGAATGGGCTTTTTTTTTTTAATTTAAGTAGAAGACATGTTGTGTGTCCAGCAGTTAAACTTTTGAAACAAAACATAATTGCATATTCATACATTCAAGGTTTTTCACTAAGGATGAAGAAGTAGCTGCAATTTTGTGGAAAGTCAAAAATAATTATCCCCAGCAGAGTGTTTTCATGTCATTATATGTCGAATCTGGAGGGGATCTATAACTTTCTCCTACATCAGTTTGAGGCGTCAGCATAGTTTAAAGAGAGACCTAACCTCTCTGCGCTCACAGCGAGGTAACGGGGAACAAGCTGAACGTAATTCCAAGAGAGGTTTATGAAATCAGGGCAATCCACTTTGACCAACTACGTCCCAGCTATGCAACAGTTGGCTGAGCGCGCTGCCTGTCACCACCTGAGCCGGGAACACACTTATAATGCAACATGCCGATTGGGCAGCACTCAACAGCCCTGAGGAACAACTCAAGCTTGTTGACTCCAATCCTATTAGTTAGAAGAGCCATACTAATCACAGATGGGGTTATCCTGCATTGCCACCACCCCCTCCCCCCCGCCACCTCCTCATCTTTCTACCCAGGTCAGCATGGAAATGGTTAATGGGGGCCACAAATATGCCTAATGCGACTCTGACTTTGTTGAAAAAACTCTCCTCTGTGTGCCTTAAGAGCTGCAGTTGAATGGAAACTTTGTCCCACAAAGGTGCAGTTTGCATCGGCCGTCACTAACTTTACAGATAGCAGGAAACTGGGAGGGCACCCAGAGGGGCGACTAACAGAGCGGCAGTTACATAAATCCCAGTAAAACCTGGCTTCCTATACTGGTCAAAACCGGGCCGCATCTGTCCTTCAACACAATAAGTACCAATAAATTCCTCTGCAGCACTGTATTTGCTCTTTAGCCTCTCGGCTGTGCAAAGCTCTGTTAATTCCAGTGCCGGAGCGGTTCAGTCGGTCACAGCATGGCACATTCTTTCTGTTGCCACTGGAGAACTTTTCTCTCCCCTCTCTAACAGGATAACCTGTCTGCATGAGAGAGAGAGAGGGAGAGGGGGGCAGGGTGAGTAGTCTAAAAGGCCTACTCTACTCACCATCCAACCCCTGTGGCTGATCACTGAGCCCTCTCCACGCCAAACACACACTCTCTGAGGCTGCCACAGCCCCCCACCAAACGCCAGCGACACACCCAACTGCCAGCCACAAGGGGCCCTGCCACGGCCCACGAGGCTGCGGGGAGTTAACGCACGCACAAGTTGTGAGGGGAAAACTCAAATTAAAAAGGAGGCAATCATCATCTCTGGAGTCTGCCATGAATCAAGCCGATAGGTTTCTTATCAGAGGAGGCGATGTGAGGATAGACTGTCAGTATCATGACCTCCACTCTCTGTCACCACGACTGTTTATGCAGTCTTGATTTCTGGTATCCACCAAATGATTGTAAATGATGTGCATTGTTATCTCCCTCTTTTTTTCTTTTGTGACAGAGCCATTCTTCAACTGTGGAGGGGGGGGGGTCACTATGGAAACAAACCCCATGGCGAGTTAGTGGCGTCCAACCATGATAGCGCTACTTGTCATAGCTGTCATGCCTGCAAGTGACATTATAGCAGTAGGGCGCTGGGGAAACCAAGAAAAACTAAATTCAGTTCGACTTCTCTATCAAACAACTTCCACCTTGCTGATTCATAATAAAAAATTCTCATTTCCTCGCAACTTTCTACAGCAAATAACCTGTTTGTTTTTTTTTTCTTCGTCTTCTTCTTCTCTATTTCCCTCTTCAGCACCTCCACTTATGCTCCAGAGATTGGAGAAGGTGCATCGCTCAGAGCACAAAAGGGAAAAAGAAGAAATAGCCTCCCCTCATTTCAATACAGTGACTAACCCGCAGCCATCACCACTCCCACTGAGGAGAGAGGCGGGGGCAGTGGTCCCTATGGCGACCAACGGGCCACATTGTTCCCAGACCGGCCCACATTCATTACTGACAAAAAGACACACACACACACACACACACACACACACACACACACACACACAAACACACACTCTGCAACACAGGCAATTAATGCATTTTAAGTTACAATTCACACAGGTGAAAGGGCCTGAATGTGTCACGGTGACTTTTCTATCGTTACATTCACCGTTTTATTCTTTCAACAGTAAGCTGCGAGCAGTTTGTTTGTTGCTTCTTTCACACCTTGATGGTTTCAGGTTGCATTCACTTGTTCCATTGAGAAACTTTTTTTTGGGGGGGGAGGTCAATTCTGCCCCTTGGGGACAGAAAAAAAAAAGCAGAAAGAAAGTTTTGCTTCACTCTTCCTAGAGACCAAATCAAAGATTGGCGGTGAATGCAACCCCGTCCGGTTCCCCTTGTTTCTATGGAAATTGACACTGGGTGACATTTCCTTGCCTGTTTGGCTGCAGAGCAAAGAGAGAGCTCAGTCTCCCATGTGTCTCCACTGTCGGCTACTGACTTTATCATGTAACGTGCTCACATGTGAGGTGTGACAGCGGACACAGACATGGCGAGAGGAAAACATCAGCACGGTGGGACCTCAGTAAACATACTAAAATGTAGCAATGTTACACCTCTCTAGCGGATTATTGGAAAATCCACTAATCAAACACTAAGCAATGGGATTAGCTGGTGGTGGGAAGTAAATACAGAGAACTCACTGTTTTGGAGTCCAGCTCGTGCCTGGTTTGGGCCAAAACTTTATCCACGCCGGCCTGATCAACAAAGGTGACGAATCCGAACCCTCTGCAGACATCAGGGGGAGAGGGAGAGGGAGAGGGAGGGAGGCGGTATTAATGACACAGAAACTGATGTTGACATGTAATGATACGTTTTGAGCGGTAAGGAATCACGGAGGTCATATAAACTTTCAGCTCCGGCAGAGGAGCCGGGCTTACAGCTACCCTCACCTCGAGCGCTTAGTAACAGGATCTCGCATCACCATACACTCCTTCACCTCGCCGTACTTGCAGAAGTACTCCTTCAGACCCTCTGGGAAACAAAACAAGGCGGAGACAAGACCCGTTAGTGGATGAATGAAGAGGTTAAAAACAGATGACAACTTTTTAATAAAAAGTTAGAGGAGTTTGACTACAGGGGCAAACTTTTTCACCCTGCTGAGATTTCCTTTACCAAAAGTTCATGCATTTTTCAGTTAAATGTGTCAAACACAAAATGATCAGGGCCCAAAAGGCTTAAAATTGCACAATAATTCCAACCTAAATTTCTCATCTTAACACAACCTAAATAATTTAATTTCAGGCTTTTTAATAAGATTTAAAGAATCACACATTTACTCTATGGCAGCTCTGAATGGGGGCATTCATTCTGGAGCGGGTTTCATATGTAAAACTTAAAAAACAGAAAATAAATAAAGGGATTCAAAGTAAGAGAAATAATAAGAAATACAGCTTTTCAAATGGAGTGCTATTGGTTCCATGAAACCCACGCCAGGGTTTTGCAGACATGGTGGCATTTTATGAGAGCAAGTGGTGGAAAAAGATTTACCTTGTGTTGTTTGCCAGCTGAGTCCACCTATGAACATTTTGCTGTGGAAAAAAACAGAGAAAATATCTATATTTACATATTCATTAAAGGAGCATTGCGTGAGTTTAATATTTATAGGGTTACAGAGGAAAGACAAAGTTGTGATTCAGGGTTTGAAAGTGTAATGGTGGAGGTACAGACGTGTGTGTGAGAGTGTATCATCTCTGGTTTTACATGAAGGCTCTCAGTGTGGAGGTGTGTGTGAGTGTGGCTGCGAACCAGAGTCCCCTCGCAGAATAACAGGTTTGTTACTGAGGTGAACGAGCAGAGGAACGAAAGAGGGAATTAAAAAAAAGTTTTTCGTTACCAGGGGTCGTGAGGGGAGTCCGTGGTGGACAGGCTGCTCTGGCTCCCTTCCGTCTCCATTCCTTGTCCTCGCTGGGTGCGTGAGTGAGTGCCGTGTGTGTGTGTCCGGGCCGAGCCGTGCGGGAAAACAGGCGGAGAGTGAGTGAGAGGAGCTGGGCGGGTTTGGCCCGGGGTGACAGAGAGGGGAGCGGGCCAGATGCAGGCTGGGACAGACTCCACCTCCTCCAGTCAGTCCCCGCTGCTGCCTCTCATCCCACAACGGAGGCACGCGGCCCCGCCGTCAACAATGCTGTCATTAACCGCAACGCTTCCGTTTCAACCTTTCAAAATAAAAGCCTATTGGACCGTGCATGTGCATATGAATGTCCAAAGTACATGTTGGTAACACTTGACATTCAGTCTCCCAAGTTAACATTTCTAAACATGTCAGGTCAAATTATTAATACATCATCGATAAACTACATTGACACATGCTATCAACCATTTTTTGAAGGTTTATGCTTCTTATAAATGTTAAATAAGGGAACTTCAAGTACAGTGTCCAAAATGTCCTTGATTTTTTATTGCTAAAATACTTCAAAGTAATCTAAAATTAATTAGCATAATATATTGCTGCCCCCTTAAATTTCAGTTAGAGGTAACTAACTGAAGCCATATAAAGTATCCAAACAACACACATTCCCTCTCTATCAATTAGAGAATACATATAAATGAATTACAATTTCATTCGCTTGTTTTAGTTCTGAATGCTCAGTAGCTTATAGGTCTTTCCTTGGACAAACTGTGAGTCCTGCTCACCAGTCTTTGGAGTTAATTTATAGAATAAGGATTGCAGCAAATTCCATATTATATATATATATCATTTATGTCAAAGTGGGAGGTATGACCAGCTTTAAGTGAAAAAAAAATAGCTTGTATGATGATAAAGCTTAAAGCAAAAACATATTTTGCTTGGTAAAAACAACCATACTGAAAAAACATCTTGAAAGTGAACAAAACATTAATATAAACCTTAAGTAATTCAAAACTGATTCTCATAGCTTGAAGTTTTCAACTTCACCTCTGTATTTGCTTTGACAGACATTAAGCTTTTATTATGAAGGTACAATCTCCTTGCTTCCTCTCAAATTCTGGATAGTTTTGACTAACTTGATGCAATTTCCATATTAGTTTAAATAAAGTGTTAACAGGCACAATTTACAATCATTGCAATTATCTCTTAACCCGTTTAGAGAGCGCTTTAAAAAAAAAAAAAGAAACCTCAGTGATGACGTGTTACACATTACATTGAAAGTCTGACACACCTCATGTAAATATTAATGAATATCATGTGCCTGTTACTTTGATCTGGTAAGAAACAATACAGACATAACTTACTCTCAATAGGCCACGTGGTAGGCTGCTCTATTAGTGCTGTGTTGACCTAAAAGTGCAAAAATCAGGACACAGAGTGAATCAGTTTCACAACTATTGGCCACCACTCAGAATTAGGAAACAGGTTATCAATCCTCACCTCCAGTTGCCTGTTTATATAATATCAGGTACATTTCCTTATATATTTCTCACTAATATAATGTCACACTACTCTTTTAAAATACTAGTGTGTCTGAGGTGCTTGCACATGGTTTCACATCCTCTTTGCTGATATCTTGATATTAGCTAATCTACTAGCTAACTTCATTAGCTTTTCCTATTCATCATTGGGCTTCTTGTTGAATCATTTCAAGTGAATGTCTATGGAGAGCCAGCTTGTATCAGTGTTGTTGTTTGCAGCTTTAGATATCACCGTTCGCAATGTGTCCGTCTGTCTTCATGCAACTTCCATAATGCAAACAGGCTTACGCTATGTGGTATAGCAGGAGGTTTGTGTGCTGTGCGCTCATTCATTGCTGGGGTTTAAGTATTTAATTAGTACCAAAGCCAGCTTCGGTTAATCTTCTCAACACTGACTCAACATGTGACCTGGTAACCAACGTTAAGGCCAATCAATAGCCTGAGCAATTCAAACAAAGACAATGGCGGCTTTGACTTGCGGGTATAAAATGGATGCTGTCCTACCTGAGGCTCAGAGTTTCTTGCAAAGTTTGCAGTGTGAAGTCTGTGGAGTTTAGGAGCTTTTTGTGCATGCTGACACTGAAACAAATGGGAACAAGCAGAAATAGTGCTGGTTATGTCCTCACAATGCGTCTGTGTTTCAGAGCACCACTACAAGCTGAGAGTGTGTAACGCAGGATGTTTGGGCACAGATTTAGATTTGTGATTGTCCTCTCTAACACAGTTCATTCTCACTGAGTGTGTCCTGCCCGCTCACAGGCCGACTCTACCCTCTGCAGATGAGCAGATGAAGCTCTGGAAGTGGGACAGGCGCTATTTGGACAGGAATTAAGGGGTGTGTTAAATTTCTGCATGCATGATCAATGGGGTTGAATGGCGGGGTTGGGGATGGGGTTGTGGATGAGGGGGTGGTGGGGACTAGGCTGAGGCAGAGACAGAGAGAGAGCTAGCAGTGAGAACACATACAGAGAAGCCAGCAATGGCTCACTAATGAGAGATGGACAGTGTGGATTGTATGTCATTACCAATCAACATAGCTTTGAGTTTCTGTGTAGAGAGAAAATGCAAGCTCTAATGTGTGCTGCATGTGGTCCTTTTTGATAAACCCAGCTTGTGTGGTGGAGCATTAGTCACAGCGGTATCTGAGCTGTTGGAAATCCACACACACTGCCCTCTGTCCGGTTTGGTGAGGAGTTTCCTCTGAATAGTACAATGGGACTTAATTACAGGTCAGTGGCATGTCTCAGGGAGATAGAGGGAGCTCTGTTACCCTTCCAAATACAGTATAATGCCATCTTCCCAAGGGTGGGGTGGGGTAACACCAGCTCCACACAAAAAGGTGCTGATAGGCTGAACCTGAGAATGGGATAAGGTGATCCAGGCAGAGAAAGTGAGCGTTTTACACTGAAAGAGAGAGGGCAAAGATAAAGGACTACATTAACTCTTAAAGGTTTTCTCACATTCAGTTTGCCCTCTTTCCTTTCCAGTCTGCTGCCAACTTATCATTCTAGCCAACTTTCTTTGACAAAAAAAAACAAAAATGAAGAAAACACAAGGGGGTGAAACAAAGACAAAGTAATCTTGAATTTGGAAATACAAAAAAAACTCAGACTGTACCAAACATAGAGAAGAAGAAAAATACTTTAGTTATCCTACCTGTGGGGGAAGCTGAAAGTTCAAACATGCCCACAGCTGGTTTTTATTATGAGGCTCAGGTCAGTGAGTTTTAAAATTACATTATTTTAGTTTTCTGTGACATTAAGATCCTTAACTCAAAATCAAAATGAAAGGAAAGGTGAGTGTTTGTGGAGATGAGTGGTAACAAAGATAAGAGAGTAGTTACAATATCAACAGGTGAGTAAATGAAGTGTAAAATAATAACATAGCGGTAATAACAGAAGATTATTCTTGAAGCACTAATCAAACCAAAAAGTGCTTTACAAGGAAAATTAAAAAGTCACAATACAGATACAAAGTCATATTCACACGCAAAGAGTGAGAATAGTAAACCATAAAATATTTTACCAGTGGTGGAAAGTAACTTACTCAAGTGTTGTACAGCACTTTTTACTCCACTACGTTTATTTGACAGATATAATTGCTATTCATGTTTCATATAAAGATTTTTCCATGCAAACATACAAGCTTATGAAATACAACACATTGTTAAATATTGAGCCAGAGGTCCCCAAGCGTTTTGGCTTGTGTACTCTCATAATAAATCAGTGTCTATTTGGGGTTACATTTCTGATGTCTAAGAATTGTTTGCAGCTCCACTAAAGATACATTGATTTCACATGGCTTCATTTTAATATGGTTTTGAATATCTAACCAAACATAAAAAAGTTTAAACTAGCTCCAGCTCAACCAGCAAGAAAAAATAAAAATACAATGCAATTTTCACATTAATGTTCAATATTAATAATTTAATATCTTATGTAATAATATACAAATCACAGTTTTGGGTTTGATACTTTAAGTATTTTGTGATAATACTTCTGTACTTTTACTTATGCAGGAATTTGAGTTTGTTTTTTTTTTTAGCAAACTGTATACAAGCATAAAAACACATACATGCAAAGAAACAAAAAACAAATAAAAAGAAAAAGTAATTTAAAAGAGGATACTGATTTTAAAACAATAAAAAATAATAATGATGTAATAGCCCACAACATTAGGTGACTGTGGTACAGAGATACATTCCCAGACTGGGCTGCTCTGATGTATAGATGACACAACAGCACTCTCAAGTGGCGCATATCACAGGTGAAGCCATGTTTCTGTTCAGTTAATCTAATGTTGGTCGGTGCCTTTATTGTGTTAAACTTGGCCTACAATTGACTGTTTTAACCAAATGCTTCAAAATTCAAGTTTGGAAATATCTACAATTCAAACAAAAGGATGATTTTGTTTCCCCCAAAAGTCACTTTCAGTGTGAAATCAGAAATATCTGCACCTCACAACTTTTCTGTTATGTTTTCTTTGTCTTCTAAGTCTGCGCTCAGAGGTTATCTGTTTGCCTTCGCAGCTTTGTTTGCCACAGCAACATCCCTTCACATTTATTTATTGTTTTTAAATTGCACTTTGGTCACTGTTGGGGACTGAGGGAGGGAGGACAAAGTTCACAGGGCGCATGTAAGGAGGAGGGGGTGAAGAGGAGGAAGGTTAAAAAAAAGAAAAAAGAAGAAAATTGACCTTTGAAAGCAAAACAGCAGGTGGAGAGCTAAAACCAGACAGCTCAGGAGGAAATTCAACACAGAGGAAAATGAAAGTATAGGTTCTGTGGAGCTGAAGAGGGACTACAGATATAATGAGGCCCAACGCTGGCTGCCTGGCTCTCATTTGAGTGTGGTAGTGCACATGAGAGCAGTGTTTGTTCGCGAGGCAGTGGCGAGGAAAGGCAACAGACTAATGGAGGGAGAGGATACTACCAGGGCAGCCAAGGCGAGGCCGAGCCGTCTGACTGCCCTTCAGGAGCAGCTGATCTGGGCCCTGCTGGGATCTGGACTGTCTCGGGACGTCCTGGTCCAAGCCATGGGGGAACTGGAGCAAGACAGGGCGAGCGCTGGCGCCGAGAGGGGAGAGAGGGGGGATGGAGAGAGCTCCGAGGAGGGAGAAATGGATTTCCCACCGCCCATATTCCGTGAGCTGGAGAAGTTTCCCCCAGAGGAGGCAGCCAAACTGAGGGTTGAAGTCGACCGGCTACTGCAGTAAGTAGATCCGAGCATTTCTTTGGAAGCTCCATGGCAACAGGAAAACCACCTTAATCTCTCACTAACTGCTGTTCTCACACAGCAATTTGTCTGGGCCTCCCAATAGGACCTGATCATGTAAAATTAAAAAATGCCCTCACCACGTCATCAGCACTGTTTCTGATGCCCCCACCTCTCTTTGACCTCTGGCACCATCAAAACTAAGCACCTGAGAGTGGAAACAACAAGTTTTCCCGTTAACCTCTTTTTTCCTTTATTCTTCTAAAGCTTGGTTCTCCTCTCTTTACCAATTCCTCCCTCCTTCCCCTGCTTCTCTGCCTGTCTCTCTCTGCAAACTGGCTCCTGAGGCGAATTTAAAGAGGGTTCCTCCTTTGCTAGTTACTAATTACCCACCTCCATCATTATTCTCTGGCCATTTCTTAATAAATAAGCTACACGCATAGGTGAAGATTAATGGAGTAGGGCTGGTCATGTGAGATTATGTTTACACAACGCATGAGTGATATTTCTACACTCAGTTACAAGATTAATGTTTGGAATACACGCTGTATTTATTGAACAACTTATTGAGACGTAAAATATAGTTATAAAATGCTCTTTGACAGGCTGTTTAAAAATATTTTATTACGTTTTATTAATACAATACCTAATTAATATTTGTGGGGTGAATTTGAATCTGTTAAAGTTAGGGTTTTTTGCAGTTTTGTGTATTTTTACTGCTCCTGACTTGACAGTTAGAAAGCGTTAAATTAGGCTTCATAAACCTTTTACATGTTTTTTTCCCCTCCAGTGATCTGAAAGGGCTGGACTTTGCCCCTGTGTGCTTTCCCTTATCTCTCTGTCAATACGCCTCTCTCTACTTCGCTCTCAGTGGCCATGCTTTATATCTAATGTTGTAACAAACTGTGCCTGTTTAGCACTTTTCTAGAAGGGGTTTAACTATCAGAAATACCCAGAAATGTTTGGGAAAAGAAAATAATCAGTCAAATAAATAGAAAAATACACAAGAAGATGTAAATAAATAAAAAATACACATGAAGATTTAAATAAATAAAAGTGCACAAGCAGATGAAGGAGGCATGTTCACACAGACATGATGTCGTTCTGTAATAGGGAGGACCCCTGGCATGTTGCAAAAATGGTGAAAAGCTACATGCAGCAGCACAACCTCCCTCAGAGAGAGGTGGTGGAGTCCACAGGACTCAACCAGTCCCACCTCTCCCAGCACCTCAACAAAGGCACGCCCATGAAGAACCAGAAGAGAGCTGCTCTGTACAGCTGGTACGTCAAGAAGCAGTGCGAGATCAGCCAGCGTGAGTACTGACGCAGCTGTGGAGCTGCAAAGACCCTCCTTTCTGCTTTCACACACGGTTCATGTTTCACAAACACACACCTTTTCACACACTCATCAAATGTCAGTTCTCTAGGAGACTGAGACAGAAAATTTTAAAAAGAAAAGAAAGAAAAAGAATAACACGCTACCACTTCCTTCCAGAGTTTACCAATGCCAAACATGGCCTCGCATCACTGGAGGAGCAAGGAGAAGATACCAAGAAAGGCCGGAGGAACAGGTTCAAGTGGGGTCCAGCATCCCTGCAGATCCTTTTCCATGCCTACGAACGACAGAAGAACCCCAGCAAGGAGGAGAGAGAGGGGTTGGTGGAGGAGTGTAACAGGTGAGATACAGTGATGGCACCAAGACCAAACAGTTATATTTTCTACCTATTTTTACAACCTTGCTGAAACATGATGTCTGATCTCACACATTTCTCTATGACAATATAATATGACTAGATTAGCAACAATATCAATTAAAGTCAGAGAGGAAAACAGTTCAAACTAATCTGCAGCATCAGGACTATGTGGGTCTGGTTTGGTCCCATTTAACTGACAGCTCAAAGCACTGCTGTGTCCAAGTAAGGTCTCACAAAGCCACTAGCATGGCTGTAGACTTACAGTCTTTCAATGATCATTAAACTATTATATGTCACAAGACTGCTGAAACTGCTGTATCTCTAAAGAAAAACTACTGGTCATTTTACCCAATATTTAAAGAGATGATAGTATGAAAAACATGTGTGTCCCTGATGGGTTCGTCTGGTGCATGAGCGAACACCTACAGTAACCTGTGTTTAATAACTGTAGCTGACTGACTTAAATTCACCAGTCGGAAAAAAATCTAGTCTCAAAGAGACAGCTTGGGGCTTTGAAATGTAAAGCCATGTATCAGTATGCCCTTCCTCTCTCAGGGCAGAGTGTCTCCAGAGGGGGGTGTCCCCCTCTCAGCTGGCTGGACTGGGCTCCAACCTGGTAACTGAAGTTCGGGTGTACAACTGGTTCGCCAACCGCCGCAAAGAGGAGGCCTTCCGTCACAAACTGGCCCTCGACACGCCTTTCACCAACCAATCTGCCTCATCTTCCAACCTCAACCTTCCACCAAGTCCCGAGCACGGTAATACCCTAACAACCCTCAAGCAGGACAAAGTTTAAAGACAAAGTGAAATTTAAGAGTGAAATCAAAACTGCCTCCTAAAGAATGAGTGATTTGTTCATACAAAGTTGGACTTGCCTTGGCCAGATCTCTAGATGTTGTGTTTTTGGGAACTGACTTGTGTTGTATTCCAGGTGTGAAATACAGCCAGCAAATCCTATGTGACACTGTGAGCTCAGCCAGGGGTAGCGGAGGAGAGAGAGTGGGACGTCTTGCAGTCAGCCCTGTCCAACTGGAGCCAAGCCACACACTCCTCGAGACCCACAACCCCAAGCCGGTGAGTGTGTCGTGGTTCGTCTCTAGTTCAGAGTATAGGCTACATGCAGGCCCTGGTGCTGTGATGACCATGTTTCTCTCTGATCTCAGGTGTCCAGTGGAGGCCCACTGCCCCCAGTAAGCACTCTGACCTCCCTACACAGTCTGTCTGCCTCCCCTGCTTCCTCACAGGGCCTCATCATGGCCTCACTGCCCAGCATCATGAGCCTGGGGGAGTCCTCACTTCTCATTGGTAACATTTGCTCGCTAGTTTCCTTTCTTTTCCATGTAAGAATAAAAATAAAAATCTGAGGACCGTGTCTTTGCCTGTTGTTTCACAGGTTTAGCCTCCACGCAGCCTCAGACCGTACCTGTTATAAACAATGTAGGGGGAGGTTTCACAACGCTTCAGCCAATCTCATTCCAGCAGCAGCTTCACGCCTCTCCACAGCAGCCAATATCACAGCAGCTTCAGAGTCACATGGGCGCCAGTCCATTCATGGCAACCATGGCACAGCTGCCATGTCACAGTAAGGCTTCACCAATAAAAAGACATGAGTTTAACATGCTAAGTTGAGTAAGGATTTCACTCATGTGCTCCTCATTTCAGTGTACAACAAGTCGGATTCGCCCCAGTACCATTCGTCCAGTCTGCTGTCACAAGCCATGGTCATCACTGACAGCAGCAGCCTGGGGACCCTGACCAGCCTCGCTGCCGTCAGACAGGTAACAGGCCTGATGGGCCGCCGAGTTTAGGAAAGAAAGGCTTCAGCGCAATGGGATGATGGTGTCTGCCTTTTGTTGTGGCCTCCTGAGCCAGGTCATAACAAGCAATATTTGCTCTCATATTACATTTGCTAAATTGTCCTCGATTTTTGTTTTGTTTAGATTCTAACAGCAGATCCTGAGGAACAGACGGACCCACCTTTACAGGAGGATTCTCTGCATCTGCAGCCAAACACACCTGTGCCAGGTACACAGCCGTAAATCCAGGTGTAATCCCAGACACCTGCATCGTACTACAACATTTTTGAATTGACGTCATGTCTAGTTAGGCAAATGTCAAAGGGATACCTATGGAGGACCAGGGATGTCACGGGAAAAGTAATAGAGCATTTCCTTAATTTAATATTTTAATAGACATTAAAAATAGGAATTGTAAAAAGAATGTATAAATGAACAATTATATTATTATTAATATCAATATCAATATCAATATTAATTCATTAATAAATAATAGAATTTGAAAAACTATGGAGAGGCTAAAAGGAGAAGCTAAATGACTAAGCTGGTTTATTAGCTAATAGGAAAAGGAAATTGAGGAGAGAATCCAGGAAATAGCTTTTCAAATCGTTTTTCAAATTCTATTCATGAATTAGTAAATGTATTTAAAAGGGTGTATTTAATTATGTTGACAATTCCTACTTTTAATGCCTAAAATGTGAATTTAAGAGAATGCTTTATTACTTTTCCTGTGACATCGCTGGTCCTCAACAGATATTCTCCCGATCAATGACTTTTGACCATTTCAGAGCCACATTCATCATTCAACATGACAGTCAATGAGAATACATTAACGTTGCTCTACACTGTGTGAACCTTGGGGTGAGTAAAATTATCTGGGATTAATTTGAGGGATAAATTTGAGAAATTATAATCTTCTGGAATAATGTTTTGCTGGAAATTAAATGTTTTAATTCATTTTATCACATAAACTCAAACAACTGCTAACAAAAATTTTAAAGGAACATTTTGGGAACTACGTTGGTCTTTTTTCCACACATTAGGTGAGATTAGTACCACTCTCTTACCTGTTCATTCAGGAAATAAGAAATAGTACGACACATAACGTCATTTTGGAATTTCAATTTGTGTGCAGATTACAGAAACAAGATATAAAGCGTTAATTGATGACGGTTAGCATTGCTGGTAGTTAGCAGGCTGCCAGTTTCCCCCCATTCCAGTCTTAATGTTAAGATAAGCTAACAGCTGCTGGCTCCACCAATAAAATTCTTCTTGTTCTTGTTGTTTCATATGATAAACAATAATAGTTTTAACCTTAGCTTTACTCAACATGACCTCTACATCCAGCTACACAGGCAGGAACCCAAAGAAAACAAACACTCAAACCTCTGCTATGAAGCCTGAGCAGTACGCAGTTTAAAAAAATGTTCTTAGCAAATTGATGTTTTAAATGTGATTACAGATCATGTATTTAGTACCTATATCTCTATATATCTTCAAAGAAACATTCAGAGCTAATTTTGCTTTACAGTCCAAATAAACTACTTTTCTCATTTTTTGTCATCAGCATCTTCTGAGAGCTTGGAGCTGTACCCTGCCTCTCAGACGACAGACAGCCATCAGTCCCACCTCCTCTCGCCTTCACCAACAGATATCAGCTCCTACATTCCTACACAAATGGTCTCGACTGCACAGTAGAAGCGCTGTGGGAATGTAGCGTCTCCTCACTATCAGCTGGACTCAGTTTTGTGACAGACAGCTACCTCTGGTGTTAAGCTCCCACAGAAACCTGGAGTCACGGGGACATGATGTTTCAAAGACTCTCGGACGCAAACGCCATACAACTGCAATGTGAACAAGGATGCACGTTAAAGATGTGGAAGATTTGATACTCAAGAGAATCAACTGAAAATCAACACAAAAATGTATTTTTATTAAAATAATGTTTTGTAATATTCAGAAATTGTAAATTCAGGTGAAACTTATGAAGCACTTGTTACCTGCATTATTTTTTAACTCACTGCCTTGAAATGCTTTTTTCACATTTTAATGAGTCTCTTTCAAAGTAAAGGCTATTTGAAGAATAACCAAGACAATGGTATTAAAAGATTTTTAATGAAAAAATGGCTTCCAAAAATATCCCCCAAATGTTTTGAATATCTCACCACCCAATCATTTCAAGCTTGTGACAGAACATGGCTGACTGGAACATAGACAAACATCCTATAACAGTAAAAGGTTAGTCACAAGAAATTCAGTCCAAAGCTTCTTCCACTGTGTTTCCTTCTCGCTTCTTTTTCTTTTTCCGTTTTACTTTGACTTGCGTGTTTTCCTGTTCTGAGCTCCCGTGCTCACCGTTGCTTCGAGCATTAAGAGGAGAAATTGCACAGTCCACCTGCTCCTCCTGATTCTGTTTCCTCTTTTTCTTTTTCTTGACAACATGGCTGTCTTCTCCCTCTGCCTCTTTTTTCTTTTTCTTTTTCTTTATTTTTCCTGAGCAGGGCGGCTCCGCCGAGGGAGGGGAGAGTGTAGAGGGCAGTCTCAACGACGGTAAGAGATCTCTGACTGCCACCGCTGCCTCTCTCAGCCTATTTTCCATCTCGCTGTCGCTGTCACTGTGAAGGATAAAGAAATACATAATGTTACATTCCCAAGTATTTAAACAAATCAACATTTTAAAGAAATATAATGAATAAGAACCTTGAGCTAGGAACTGGTCGACGCCTCACAGGGGCTGGAGGCTCCTCGGCTGTCTGTCCTGGGACTGATGTAGAAAACAGACGAAATCCTGGAAAAAAAATAAAGCGTAGGTAGCCATGCTTAAAGAGAAGACAGCATAATTTCCATAAAAGCAATAAGGGTAATAAGACAGAGAAACATTACCTTCATCATCGTCGTCATCATCATCAAATTTTGCTGATTGCACATAGGATGAAGTTTTGGTCTGTGTTTCTGTAATGCAACTTACAGTAACATACATATAGCATAAAAGAGGTGTAAAAATGTGCATGTATCCTTTCCTCACAAAACTAAAATGAAAAAAATGCATCACTTTGACATGTTAAACTTCTCTAACAACTTACCTGTCAAGAAGATGTCCCAACTTTTTGGCAACGTGTGTTCGAAACCCTTGACTGACCTGGAGCTCGTTGCCATCGTGTTCATGGTCAGCGACAACAACACTATGACACAGTAAGACAATAATGAAACGTACTTATTTTTCTTAATTCAACCACTCATTTTCATTGGGGGCTGCTTCAAGCTGCAGATGAAAAATCTTTATATTTGTGACAGGGATACGTACAGTAAGGTCTGCAGAACTTCCTATGGTATCTGTAGTTGAAAGGCTAATGATGAAGGCTACTAAAACTGTGTGGGGATACAGACTGCATTACACGACTGCTGTCTGCACAATGGCTGGTTATTTTGA
The DNA here is from genome assembly GCF_002814215.2 of Seriola lalandi dorsalis. Classification (NCBI taxonomy): domain Eukaryota; kingdom Metazoa; phylum Chordata; class Actinopteri; order Carangiformes; family Carangidae; genus Seriola; species Seriola lalandi. The sequence continues at coordinate 3,789,119 of NW_019525496.1, forward strand.
GAGAAAGACATACCGTTTCGACTGTTTCACATCGCTGTCTCCTTCTGAAAATACACAAAGACAGTCGTCACAGTCATCAACAGAGACATAAATGTAATAAATGAAGTACTCCACCACTGTTTTTACAGACTAGCAGCAAGTTAAAGCCCATACACTGCAGGAGGTCAGGGCAGGGGTCTCCGGAGCTCACCCCGTTTTAGAGAAGCTTACCCAAAGGTTCAGAGAATATAGTCTGTATAAACCGTGGATGGATAGTACAATCTTTAATCAACACAGCTTCACTCAGTAAATCTCTTCCAAAAGCAACTAAAAGCAACTAAATCAAATACAGAAAACACACACCCCCTCTTCAACAGCAAATAATTATTTGTCAGTTGTCAGTCCAATGACTTACCGTCAAGTTTGTTTACATCAGATCTGCTGTAGGTGACACGTAGTGATAGCAACTCTTCTGATAACATATAAACTAAAGTTTTCCAACAAACAGGAAATGTGTTGTCATGGATACAGTAAGTTAAACTGTGGGGTTCAACTTTTGTTTGTGTGTTTTTTTTAGCTCATGTTTGTTGACATGTCTGAAAATTAAATGTGCTGAAATAGCAATGTGATGTTTTTGTTTATTATGTACCTCTCACTGGATTACTGACTGAGGAGCTTCTTTCCTCTGGTTTCTCTGCAGATTTATGGACGTTTATTTGCAGTGGTGTTATCATGTCTGCCTGTTCAGGTTTGACTGAAACATGATTCAGATTTTTGTCTGATGTGAGTTTCAGATGTTTTAGGTACAAAATGTGAGGTTTGAATGTTAATATTAGATGACCTGTTAAATTATCATGTTCATCTGATTTGGGTTGGAGATGTGTTTGAGTGTTTTGAATAAATGTAACAAGCGATATAAGACATGAAGAGCTTTTATTTTGTCACAATAGCTCTCAGAGTAAAATCGGTTGGAGACCACTGGGTCAGAGGAAGGCACTGGACTCACACAAGTCAAATGTGTGTTTTTTGACAGTTATGCAACTTTAGCCAATGTTGAATTACAACTAACTCCTCTACACACAAATCAGAAATATTATGGGGTGGTCTTCACCAGCCTAATGTCGTTTTTCTGCAGGAGTTTATCGGCGGTGCATTACTTGACTGGATCCCTCACGAAAAACAAAACGACAGAAAAACTTTCACCTTTGTCTTTGACAGGTCGTGTCTCCCAAACCGCCTCCTGACATCTCTTCAGCGCTTCATCGTCGCTGCTGCTGGAGTCGTCAGAGACGCCAACCATCTTTTTAACGGGGGCCGCCATGATAAGGCATGTGCTGCTACTGGTGTCGTCTTGTTTTGTGCTGAGGATTGTGGGTAATGTAGTGTTTTCGCCAACGGGATCCGTGCGGACAGAAACAATCTTAATTTCTCAGATAGCCTGTGCGTTTTTATTCATCGCTGAATTCATACAACGTAGAGAAACAAACTGAACAAGAATATAAAACAAGTCTTGACAGGTTCATTAAAATCCTCGTTGTGATTATAGAGTTCAAAGAGCTTGAAAAACAAGAGCTTGTGCAAAAATGACAACATTTCATGAAAGGTAAAGCAATTTAAACTTCAGGAGTGGAGATCAGAATCAATTTGAAATTTAAAAAAATGAACATGGCGCCAGAATAATGTCATATTAAAAACTTAAAAGAAAACACAATGGGATAAAATCATGTGGGTTTAAAAATATCAGCTGCAGCAACTTGCTATTTTTTGCTTATATTTTGAGGTACAAATATAGCTGACATAGTGTAAATATACATTGATAAAACCATGTTTTAGTGTCCTGGACATGCCACATGATCAGATTACCTGCTTATTGTTTATTTCTTCATGCTATTTGTGAAGCCAGCTGGAAGACAGGAAAGCCCCCCAAAATCCCTGATAATCTACTTATTAAGAGCACTAGCTTTTCAATGTGAATATGTTTTGTCAGACATTTTTATTAACGATAAATCTAATATGACATGTGTATCATTTGTAAAAGAGGCCAATATAAAAAGAGGAATTACAGTCAGTCATGTAGTCTTTTTGTGCAGATACACAAAGTGTACTCACTTCTCAAGGCATTTAGATAATCAGAATTTAAGATAAAATACCACTGACTGATACTGTATGGCAAAACAAATGTAGTGTTATGAACTACTACACCATCACTGCTGCTTCCCAGCAGTTCAACCGACAAACACCCATTGAGTCCAACTGACAAAACAATTGAGGTTGTATAGGGTCATGGAGCAAAGATTACGGCCGTGTGTGCCTGACATCACACTTGTTGAATGTTATTAATGGGCTACGTAATGATGACAATTTTGTAACACGTTGAGTATTTGAAATGTCTTATGTTAGGCTATATGATGTCCCTTGTTTCACACATGGCAGTACTGCAAGATGCTGCAAAATATTATATTCATCAGAGAGTGTGATGTGAAGAGCTGAATTCTCTTCCCTTCACCTTATTTTGGGTGAGAGGAGCATCGTACTGCAGCGCTTGCCTTCAGCAGGATGAAACGCGAGGTTCTCAGACATTAAAAAACACAATGAACGCCTGGATACAAGGCACAGGGAATCAATATTACAATGTACAGTAAAGGGAAGCCCAGATCATTTGAGCATGGAAAAAGATTATCAGACCGTTTCGGTGGTTTTGCATGATTTAACCGATTAACTGCAAATTACATATCCCACTCTTAGAGCAATTGTGACCATCTACAAGGTTTAAGACTCACTTCTAGCCTTTCAGGTAGCTGCTGATTTTCATTCTTTTCTGTGCAATATGAAAATCAGTAATATTGAACGAGATAATCACAGTGGATATTTACATTGGAAATTACATTGCAAGCAGTGACTATTTTCAAGCTTTTCATTGTTGAATGATTTATGGCGTATATCAGACACTTTTACACCGAGTTACAAGATTTAAGGAACACCTTTTAGTATATGCAGAATAATTTAACAGTATCAGTGCCTCCTGAATGGCCATGGACTTGATTGAACACTTCTCTGAGTGTCAACAAATAAGCATTATCTGTTTAAGGGAACTGTTTGTAAGTTTTGCTAATGCTATATGGCAAATGGTGGCATTAACAGCTATTTACTTAATAGTCTAGAAGAAACGTTGCACGTTCAGCATCACACTTCGTTCTTTTACTCACCAAGACCGGTCTCCAGTGGTGGAAACCAAGTCCTTTTTTGCTTTTAATTCTATCACTTATTTTCTTCTTCTGCAATTTGCATGCTAACCAGCTGGCTAGCTGCAGCCCAATTGACCCATCTCTTCACTTTCCAATACAGAGTCAATGTATCGTTCAGACTGCCCTGAGGGAGCAGCCCTGCTCAGAGGGTGTATAACCTCTTGTACTGTAAATGCAATGATGGCTGAATGGTAAGTAAACAGCTGTTTGTGCTAAAGCTGGCTATGTAGCAATAGCAAAACTTACAAATAGCTCTAACTAAGTAGGATTTATTGCAGGACTGTTGTGAAAAGTTTCATTACATTGTACTTAATAGACTTGTGTGTAATAAAAAATATTACACAATTTGTAGTGAACGTAGAACATTTACAATAAATTGTGCAAAACCACCGATTTGGTCTTTAAGCAGGGCTTCCATGAATAGAAAGAGACAGGTCAACTTCTGTATCAACCCCAGGACCTGATTAAAAATAAACAACCCTGATTAAAAATAAATCAACTACCAAACTACAAAACTCTGTACTGTCAAGTTGTATGCTACTAATAGGTACACCACCCCATTGGCCAAAGTCAACTCCTTCAGAGTGGGATTCACAGTGCTGTTGTACTAAATGAACCAGGGAAACAGACCTCAAGGGATTAAATATCTGTGATTACACATTGGAGTGGGTAAACAGATCAAATAGTTTTAGACATGGACGGCATTTAAAGAAAGATGTATCAAGTCAAGTAACTTAGATTCTGCTGCTACCATGTCCTATTCAGGTATCCCAGAGTTTGACAGGCACTAGATTCCCAGTCGACAGCCATGATGTTAAAAAGATTTTGTCATAAAAATGTAACAGATTCTAGCAAGATGAAGATGACATCTGAAATTGTGAAAGGACTGCATGCTGTTGTTGAAGAGATTGGTCAACCTAACAATGTACCATATAAAATGAACACCAAGCTTAAATATCTGACAAAAACAGTCTCAATTACTCACAACTGATAGTAGATATCTAAGGAGCAATGAAACTCAAACAATTTCAACTAGTGCTACATGATCATCTATGACTAACAATACTGTAAAACATCTAGTTAATGCTCGCTTTTCCATATGGGAAACACAGCGGTCAATGGCAAGAGGTGGTTCAAATAAACTGCAACTGATAAAATCTATATATTTAAGTAAATGAAGTAGTAACTAACACAGTCTATGGGCTTTGCCATGAGAAAGTCTGTGACTCAACATGTCCCTTTCCAGCAGAGACAGAGACAAAAAAAAGGCAAAAAGTGTTCAAGCAGTAACATGATACTTGTATGACAAACTGAAAGACAGAACAAAAAGGCTTCAATCAGATTTAACAGAGAAATATTTAACAGAACATTCCTCTGAGTCCCAGAAACGGAGCTCTGAGAGGTACTGATGAATGGATCCATGATTTCATTACAAGGCAGATGTGGTCTGTTGATTCTGAAGTATGTTGTCATGTTTGTAGGAATGTCCACAAAGGAGAGAATACTTCTGTCCACTGAAAAGCTTTCTGATGGTTGTAATCCAAGAAATCAATCCCCTGGGAGGTATTGCACACATTTTCACATCAGGTATTACAGACCACCATTGTAGGCATAGTCTGCCTTGTTGTGCATGATGAGTTTGTTGTCCACAAAGTAGAAACTGTCTGATCTGGTCTCATAAGGGTGCTCCACCATTAGGCGAACTAGAAGGAGTGAGGGACAAAAAAACTAAGATTATTATACTATGGATTATGATATAAAATATAAACCCAGTAACATTAAAATAAGTGGCTGACCACAACAGACTAGAACTCACTGAGGTCGTCTGGAAGCTGTGGAAACTCATAAATGTGTTCACATGTGTTGCGGCTATTAGGAATGCAAAAGCCAAAGTCAAAGTCAAAGTTCTTGAGAAGGCGCCCCTGGAAGTAATGCCTCTCAATCATACGAAAGCTGTTGATTGGCCGGTCACCCACTGTGAACTCGACACTGTAGTTAAGAAACAAACAAGACAGACAAAATTTACAATTGACTATCAAGACACTGACAAGACAAAAGCTTGATTACTATGTACAACTATGTTCATTCAGAAAGTTATAGTCGGTTTTACTTACGTTGCACCAACAGTGCGCAGTTTTAGGAAGGCTGGCGTAAACTGGTATCTGACAAAACGTCCTGCACTAGTGTCTACATCTCCACTCTCCTCTTCGCTCTCCATAGGACCTAATACAGAAAACATGTTCATTTAACTCGTATACATTGACAGGATAGGCAAAATTACAATAATTGGCTGCATATATATGTATATACATATATATGCCTCTCCAAACTGGTCAACAAAAGGACAGCTTTACAAAAACAGTTATTGAGTATTCACACTGCAAGAAGATGTAAGTTTGCAATTACAAATTTTACAGAACTCTGACTGTACAAGAAAAAAATGGCTTGCTGCAAGAAATAAATCTCTGTGTGAAATTTATAAATAGTTGCATCTATAAGTGGGCCCATAATTTGTACATTTCCTTTGTGTCCATCCTACATTTTAAGGATATTAAGCTTGGTTGGGTGGCAAAAGTTAATACATCACTTACCACTGTTGGGAGGCTTGGCAATCTCAAACAGGACTGTCCCTGTCTCCAGATCTCTGATTTTGAAACGTGTAAAGTCAATGTTGTAGATATTGTCTTCAGGTTTGCAAAGATAGTCTGCAATATGAAATAAAAGTGTAAGTTCGTGTTAAGAAAAACACAAACATATAAAAGGTGAGATCATTATCGAACAAGCAACCAACCATTAGCAGTCACATTATATTTAAAATGAGTCTTTCATATTTCATTAGGATGAATTTTGTGAGCACAGAGGCTTACCCTTACTTAGAGAACTGAGATAGCAATTGATGAGCAACTAGGGTTTCAGTATCTGTTTTCTAGCTTTGGCAAGCTGCAGTTGTGGTGAGTAATGCTAAAGCACAGGCTCAACAAAGTGTTGTGAGAGAGAAGGGAAGTAATGACATTGTTGTCTGGTCGGTGAAAAAGCCAAAACAATGAGAGGCATTAAGCATTAGCTGCAACTGTTGCAGACAGGGTGTCTGGTGACAGACCCTGGGGTTTGAGTCAGAGGGTTCAAGCAGAGCAGTTGTGGAAAGGTTGTATAAAAACGTCCATTTAAACTACTTAAAGCTGCATGAAGATGTTTGGATGAATAAACTCTTGGCAAATGGCAAACCGAGAAAGTCTGTGACTATTACCTTCACAAATGGCTGGAGACCAAAATAAAGCTAAATGTTTAGTGGGCAGACCTACATTCGACAGGTGGTAAGAGACATAGCTGTGAATGAGTTTGTGTCCAGTGTTGCCAACCACTTCCAATGGAAAGTGGTTAACGCCTGTTTGAAAAGTCGCTAAATGTTACGGGATGACATCATGCACTAATTACCATGTTTGTCACCTCAATGCGTTGTGCTCTGCTTAGTGTCAAATGGTCTTTACATCTGGTTGCTTCTCACACAGTATTTTGATACAGCCAAATTCCCGATTCACCTGTTTTCATTTACATATTTTTATGTTTCTGTTGTCAGACAACGGGAAAAGTATGAAATAGTGACTGAAACACAGCCCATTAAGACTACCTGTTAACCAGCAGTAACTTTCAAGTCATTTCCAAGATGATGCTCAGCACCGTCAAAATCCTGCCAGAATCACCATACATATAATTTAAAGACAATGGCTGTGCTGTGATTTTGCCTATATTTATGTAAATGTAAAAATGATCACTCAGAGAGAAAGAAGCTAAAGAATAGCTTATTTTTGTTTTTTCTCTCACACAGTGCACAGTCTGCACATGCGCAGCTCATTGTCGTCTATGTTAGCTGAAGTGCTCTCACTGAACAGAGCAGACATAGAAACAGGTGCCTCTTGCCCTTACTGCTGACCGTCATCTATGAAAGTGACTGAGGTTTGTCCAAAAAGTCGCTTGGTTTAAAAAAAAAAAAAAAGTCACTAAAGGTGTCTGAAAAGTCCCTAATTTTAGCAACAATGATGGCAACACTATTTGTGTCTTTCTAATCTTTTTAAGATCATAAGGTCCGTCTTGTGTTTTCAGCTGCTTGACATTAATGCCGCTTTAAGGACAAGGGACCCTGAACAACAGTCCTTCTAGGTGGCCCAAATTCCTAGCTGCACCCCTGGGAACATCCTTATTCTTTGGTTAACAAAACAAACAATGAGAATGCCTGACTCACAGCAGAGATATATGGCGTTAAGCATTTCACTAATTCAACATTAACCAGTAGATCCATTTACAATTAGCGGACCTATTGTCAGCTGTTTTGCAAACTGGGTGCTTAGCCACAATTAGCTCTGGGTAAATGAATGATGCCCGTTGAGTGGTGTGATTTAACCGTATTAAATAAAACCAAGTTAACGTTCACAAAACTTACCCTCCGTGACAGCCCGGAGACCCAGGACATGGTCCGGGGAAATATCTCTTCCCAGAGCCCGGAGTTCATCCTCTGTGACCACAGGCCACTTATCCGTTTGACTGCGCCTCGACTTCAGCTTCTTCAGCATACCTCCTCCGATCTTTCGATCCCGGTGGGTCGTCTCCGAACTGCTGTCTGCGTCCGCTTGTCCCTTGCCAACTGCCTGTGTCGGTTTGTTTCGAGAACTGTTCATACCGGAAACTGTGGCGATAATGAAAAGAGTTGTTGTGCTTTCCAAATTGGGAGCGACTTGACAAACTGCGGGTGTAATTTCAAGATGGCGTAAAACGTGTACGGGAGACGGAAAAGCAAGATTGTGATTGGCTGAGAACGATGGAGGTTGTCATAGTTACCGACAGGGTATGAATGGTTTAAAGCCCAGGCCTTCCCGTTTCCTCTTCAAGTGTGCGTATTGTGTTACCACTAATGTGCTAAAGACTGGCCTGCGTTAAATCAGACAGTTTTCTCCTCTTCTCTTGGAGGAATGTTACTAACGTTCAGTGTTTCTGTTTGCCGTTAGGAAAAGAGTCTTGACAAATAATCAGCTACAGATTCGTGCTGCCCAGTGTACCATGTCAAGTACATCAAGTGTCGGTTGCTATTAATGTCCACCGTGTGGCGCTACTGCATTTCCCCGGATAGCGGATAGGTTTGTTGACGGAAGTTCCCACAGAAGAAGAGTGGAGCAGCGATGGTACGCGTGAAGTCGAGGTAAAAAAATGTCCCCCTCGTGTTTCATTTGCCCACATATTTGTGCTGTCACGTTTAATTTCTGACTGTACCTTATCCGTCGGCAGGTATTTGCTGTGCGAAGTCAACGTGTCGGACCGGAGCCGCCTGTTGCTGCTGGATGACCGAACTGTTGCGGTTGCAGTGAAGGCAGCGGTGGCCCGCACACACGGGGACTACGGAGCAGCTCTCAGCAGTGTCGGATTCTCGGGTAAGAAGTGGTGCAAGTACTTTTTAAAAGCTTTACCTTGGTAACGTAGAAAAAACACAATTTAAATAAACTCAATTACAAGTAAAGATCCTGCATTCAAATAAAAAATACAGACCTATAATCAGAAAATGTACCTAAACTGCCAAAACTACTCATGTATCAGAATGGCCTAGGGACGTGTTATAATATATTGATTTTTTTTTTTTTTTTTTACTTTTACTTAATTGGATTATTAAAATGACTAACTCCACAATTCACCCCCAAGTCATTTTGCACAGCATACATATTTGTATTGTATATAATTATATTTTTCTATCAAAATTTTTCACAATTATTATTATTATTATTATTATTAATTCATTATTGTAAATATTTTATCCTATTGTTAAACTTTTCTATTTATATTTAAGCTATCTGGCCTGCAGTACTTGTTTCATCTTTGTATATATTTATTCTCTTCTTACTAAGTTTATTGTCATGCACACAAACACCAAATTAAATTCCTTGTATGTTGAAAACCTTAAACCAGATTCTGAGATTCAGATTCTGACATGGTTTGAAAACTGATACTGATCATATTTTTTTGTATGTAAAATCTTAACTAGTAAAAACAGCTGTCGGATAGATGTAATTGAGTAAAATGTAGCCTATACTATTTGCCTGTGAAATTTGCTGAATAGGAGTAGCATACATGTGCAAGTACATATATATTATTTAAGTTAATATCCATTACTGCTTGTAGGATAAATTACTAAAGTTTTAGAGCTGAAGTAATATGAATCTGTCCAGACTTCTTAAAAAAAACATTAGATGTAACATGAGAATATTAAGGATTGTCCCAACCCTTCAACTCTTAGGTGCTGATACTGGTTTTGACTCCAAAAATCATCACTAATACTTAAAGGATAGTGTAGTATTTTCTAATCTCCCTGTGTTCTCTGCTTTTTCTGTCTCTTTTTAGTGAAGTATCTGAATGCTCATACTGGAATAGTATTTCTGCGTTTGCCCAAAAGGTGTTACAGACTCCTCTGGTCTGCATTGCCTTTCATAACTAGTGTTGAAGCTCGTGGGCAGAAGATTCCATGTTTTCTAAACTGTTTGCATGTGGGAGGTAAGAAAAACATCAACACGCATTTCATAATGAATCAGCCATACCTTTAAACAATCTTAAACATTCATTGAGCAATATTTGTTTTCCAGGAACAATTAGAACATGTCAGAAGTTTCTGATTCGATATAATACCCAGCAGCTCCATCGAATGCTCCCTAAATGTAAAAACGAAGGTAAGGGATTTGATTGACTCCTATCTTAATGTCATTTATACAGAACTTTGCACTTACAGTCAGTAGTGGTCTGTTTATTTATTTAGCTGATGTGTTTTTTTAAACTCTTCAATGATAAAGTTCTGATATTAACTTAAATGTTTACCAGTTTTGAGTGTGATTCTTATAGGATGGATTAGAGCATTTAGCCTTTTGAATTTTGCATTGCAGTCTTTAGCCTTTAGTTTACTGAAGGTCTCAACATATCCCAATACAAGGCCTACAAAGAAAAACAGCATTTGACTGGTTACTTCTCTTTTTTTAATTACAGAGGAAAAACAACAGGTTCGCCAAGCAATTCTGAATTGCTCCCTAACAAGAGGAAAGAATGAAGCATTAGAAGATGATTTAGGAAGTGAAGAAGATGAAGGAGAGTGACTTCACAACGTGCAGTAAAAGGTGGCAGCTATGTTGTTCTCCCTGGATGTCTGGCTCTGACTATTTTGGTTACAAGACTAATAGGGGGGAGATATGAAGCAATTGAAGAAATGCATACCCAGCTGTGTGGAAACATGGTCCCCTGCCGCTGCTCAGCGGATTTGTAACCACAGAAAGATGACTGACCTTATGCCTGTTTTCAACAAAGGAACACATTACATTGTGTTTGTTTTACTTTGTCACATAAGTAATTTGGGTTGGCAGGATGACCTGATGGTCAGCATGAAAATTTTTTACAGCAAGGTGAGGTTTGTTTCCAATGCTGATGCTGATTTAGCATCTGTTATTTGTTTTGGATAAGGCTCAGTGTAAATAAAACTGCAGTCGCATAGCAAAATAAGACTGTGGCCTAATTCTGAAGAAATAGTGTTTATTTTTTTTTATGAATTTCTTTTGTATTTATACTATGTTTTGTCGTAGCTAATCTGTATTTTATTTCCAAATTAAAGAACTACTTTGGAATCGTTTCGTTGTGGTTCCCTAAAAAATTGACTATCTGCTGTTAAAACACTTTCAGACTATCTGCAGCCTATATTCAAAACCTCACTTTTACAATACATTTAGTGTAGTTTTTAAATGTTAAAGTATTTTCAGTTGCACTACTAACTTATGGTTTGTTGAAGAAAACCTGCCAGTGAGCTTAACAGTGAGTTACTGTGGCAACTGACCCAGAGTTAAAGTGATCTCAGTTTCAGGAAGGGAAAACCCAGAGATTCTTTCATCTAAGGATAAAGAAACTCACTTTTCACTAAACCCACCATCTGGAATAGACCCCTGATGGTCAGCATGAAAATATTTTCACAGCAAGGTGAGGTTTGTTTCCAATGCTGAACCTGAATTTGTATTTCAAATTTTTTATTTTTTTTATTTTTTTTAATAAAGGACAATGTAAATAAAAGTGTCACATATCAATAAGACATTGGCCTAATTCTGAAGAAATAGAGTTTATTTTTTCTGAATTTCTTTTGTATTTATACTATGTTTTGTGCTTATCTTTATTTTATTTCCAAATTAAAGAACTACTTTGGTATCATTTTTGTTGTGGTTCGCTTAAAAACAATTAACTACTGCACACACGTTGATGACACGTAGATCATCTAAACTTAGCAAAATTGTACAATTGGTAACCATATTTTATTAAAGATGCCCAGATATCTACGTTTGGTCAATATCAGTTGATATTAAATAACCTTTAACGACACTGGTATTAGGTCAGTATGGTGTCATACTAATATCTTTATCACCACATTCAAATAATTAACAGAATTTTTTTTTTTCTAAACCCATTTTATTACCGTAAAACCCTAAAACTTACCCTGGTTTATACCTACATAGCTGACAACGCTGTTACTACTACATTTCCCATGATGCCTACAGGGCCCAACATAGGCAGGCATTACAAGAAACATCCGGGTCTCTCTTCTTGTCTGGCGACCCGTCGCCATTAGTGCAAGCTCGTCGTAACGGAAATATTTTTTTGATCAAAATCTTTAAATTGACTCGTTTTCCAGCCGTTGGAGAACACTTAAGGCCTTGTTAAGGGCATATAGTTTTCCTTAACGAGAAAAAACCTTAAATTTAGGGGTCTTGGCCCCTCGTGGCGAGCTTTCGTCCTCTTTTGCAACAGCCTCCATAACTTGAGACGCCGAGATCGTGTCTCTTATTTTTTCTCGGGTTTGTTTTGTTGTCAAGATGTCGCCGTGATGGGGTCTCCGCGTTTGACAGAAATGAATCAGGGCCTTCGTCGCCTGACCCGCACTCACTGCAGCCCGCTTTCCTCCGTTTTTCTGTTTGATGCTAGAGAGCTCGGCAGCTCTCTGCCCGGAGCTCGTCCTCACCACCGCTCACTGCACGGAAACAAACATGGAGAAAAACCCCAACAGCAGCACCAGCACCAAGGTTCCGCCCCGTTCCAGCTCCACAGGCCCACCACCGGGCGAATCTAAACCCAAAACAGGTGAAAACCCGTCAGTAAGCAACCACGAATGTCACTCGATGTTGTCACACACATCATCCGCAGCTAAACACCCTCATTGCCGTTTGGCCTGCTGGGGCCTAGCAGTAGCGCAGTTCATCTGGTATGGCTGACGTCGCTGTCAAAACACTTGACCCACTAACAGACAGAACTGTGGCTGATATTTCAGACAACACTGCATTTGTAATTCAATTTACCCTGTATTTAGCACCACAGCTGTCATATGTATGGATGCGGAGTCTCAGTGACACATTTAACAATCAACTTCTGCATAAACAAAGTTTTATCTCCCTACAACTTGTATAATTTACATGTCACTCTATTTTAGGTTTTTTTTTTTTTTGTCTGAACGACTTCCTACCTCGTGCATAATTTTAAAATCCCTTTTCTCAAGTGAGAGTCCACTTCCACTTCCATTCCTTTTGTACAGTCTGAATATGACCTTTAGGATGTGTGGATGTTGTCCCTAGCTTCAACACACCACCTTGAGGCTAGAAAATGCACAACCTACAGAAGTTGGCCTGTGTCACTACTAAACTGTTAAATTCTCTATAATGCTGTGTGTGGTTTGCTCACAAGCACATCTATTCCACCAGCTGGTTTGAAGCTGTAGAGAAGGCCTATTTTTAACCATAGCACTAATGATGGCAAATTTAATTAGATATGTTTACATGCCTACAAGAGCCCAGGCTACCAAGTCACTAAGATGACTTTTTTCGTCCACCAGTTTCTGGTTAACAACCTCCAAAGCGCACGTCAACAAAGTGAAGAGGTTATATTTAAATATACATTTCTGTATTCATGTAGCTAATGGATATTTTTTCTTAAATTTCAGAAGGTAAAAATAATGGAGGCTCCAAGCGCTACAGCCGCAAGCGTGAGCCTTCCTTTCCTAAAGCTGAGGGTTTCCAAGGCCCTCGCCGCACCAATTCACAGAAAAGCAAGAATTTTGACAAGAGACCCCCTCAGAGAGGCGGAGGACGACAGTATGGAGTTACAGGTGGAGGACGACGTGAGGAGGTTGGTATTTTTAAAGGGTGGCCTTGTATTTAATTTGTTAAAACATGTCTTTCATGTGAAAAACATTTCATCAGTGTGAGTGATTAAGAAATATGTTTTAATGTGAAAGTTTGAGAAGTATAGCTTTAGTTTTAAGTTAAAATGTACTTCACAGATTGTTTTCCACATCTGCCTCTCCAGGTAGCAGAGACGCGCCGGGCCGAGTTTAGCCCGGCTCAGTTTGCTGGACCGAAAAAAATAAGTCTGAACCACCTGCTGAACTTCACCTTTGAACCCCGTGGAGGTAATGGTGGCGTTGGAGATGGAGGCCACTCCTGTTGGGGCCGCCGAAACAAGTGGGGCCACAAGCACAAGCCCTTCAACAAGGAGCTTTTTCTGCAGGCCAAGTAAGCAGCCCCGCAGACAGTAAAACATATGTAGACAGGCTGAACATGTGAGAGTCAACCTATCTTTGTGTGTTTCAGCTGCCAGTTTGTTGTGACTGATGACCAGGACTACAAGGCTCACTTCACTGATCCAGACACTCTGGTCAACTGGGACTGTGTGCAGCAAGTGGTGAGTGCTCGCCATCTGTTGAGCTGTGCCCACCAGTACACGTGTGTAAGAAATGTAGCCCACATTCATTTATATACTGATACACATAATGACAGTCTGTTTGTGTGCGTCTACAGCGCATTTACAGCCATGAGGTGCCGTCTTGCCCCATCTGCCTCTATGCTCCTCTGGCAGCACGCATCACTCGTTGTGGACACATCTTCTGCTGGCCATGCATGCTGCACTACCTTTCTCTCAGTGACAAGAGCTGGTCCAAGTGTCCCATCTGCTATGAGGCCGTGCACACCGCTGACCTGAAGAGGTAAATGAGAAATAAATAAAACTTAAAGGCGTGCATCCATATAGCATTTTTTTTTTTTCTAGTGGAAGAGCCGGGTAGGGCACTGAGGAGGGACTCATCCCAGCACTTTGTCAAAAAAAGAGATGTGCATGGGTTTTCTTTCAATGACAACAAAATCTTGAGAGCATATCACCACCTCCATTGGGCTTTTCTGTCTGTGTTGTGGTAGTTTCTATCCGACATATACAGCTCTGAATAGACATAAACGGCCAAAATAAGCTTCTCTTTCTTTTCTTGGTTACCAGCGTGACGAGTCCCACCCCAGCTCAGTTACCTGAAAAGGAGCTACAGTGATGACACCAGCACATTTCTGAAAAGTTCAGAGATTTTCAACTAGAAGCGCTCGGAGCACTCTGAAAAAATACGCATACCCTCTCTCCTCATTGGGAATAATTGAAAAAAGAAACAAACACAATATAGACACATGCGCTAAGGAGGAGTAAATATTTCTTAATAAAGGTTAAACAAAGAAAACTCTGAAGCCTTCACATAGAAGCAGTTTAGTATATTTTGTTTTGGTCAGGTGTGTTTTGACACTTGCCTCTAACAATTGGTTTCTTGTTGCAGTGTGGTTGCTATGGAAACCAGGCAGTATGCAGTAGGTGATGTAATCACCATGCGCCTGATGCGGAGGGAAAAGGGGGCTCTGGTGGCGATGCCTAGCTCTCAGTGGGTGAAGGTGGAGGAGCCTGTGCGCTTTGGAGGTGAGAGGCAGCGGCATCTTTGTTAATGAAAGAGATCGATTGGGGGGGTCTTCCAGAGAACAGGTTTAACAAACTCTGAGCCTAACCCTGAACTATGAGTTGATGAACCCTGAGATGGGAGACTGAGTTATCAGTTCCAGAGCAGCTGATTTGAGTTAATTCAATCAACTCTGAGTCTGTTCTGTGAACTGCATGCACAGTGAATGAAAAATAGCCATCATCAATGGAGCTGCGACTCAATATTCACAATGACAGCTGGTAAATAAAGAGCAGAGCCTCCATTTTAATCCAGTGGTACCAGAAAGATTAATGTGGCACATAAATGCACATTTATTTTTAAAAAACAGCAGTAGTGAAAGAGCCTGAGTTGGAGAAGAGAGTAAATAAGTGCAAACAATTAAATTTTATTCAGTGTACTTCACTAGACCACATTATTTAGGATTCTTAGTCCTTTAATGGATGTAAAGCACTTGTTAGATTAAATGTTAAAATATTTAATCAGCCGTAACCTGATGGGGAAAAAGTTCTGCTGTAGCAAAAGATGAAATATAGATGAAACTAATAAGACACATGTTTATAGATCTATGATTGTAACTTCATAGTTTGACCCTCATGATTTTGCGATTTTCAGTTGAAAAAGCATTCAAGTTAGTACTGACTATACACTTTTGGGTGTCTATTCTGCACTTAAAAATCTTGCTCAGTGTCATAAAGATGGCCAATGTGATTTTAATCTGAGCTCCATGTATGATATCTGAATGTAAGAGATCACTGTCTTTGTCCTCACACTGATGACTGCTTGATCATAAAAGAGGTAATGTTAGTAAAGACAGGTCATGGGACGAATAAATGTGTTGACAGGATGGTTTATGTGTGTTTTCTAGATGCGTGTCTTAGCCCGTACTCCAAGCTGCTGCTGACCTCCCCGGCCCAGGGCCTCAGCCTGGTGGCAGAGGAAAAGGCTGCCCTGCAGGCTCAGCTTGGACTGGAAGAGGACGCCCAGGGCTGTTTCATCCAGAGCGCTCTTTGTCTTTTGCAGGTAACTAAAGCTACGTGCCTATCTGTGACAATGAACAATTATATTACTTTGTCTGTAGACAGAAATAAAACATTAGACAGTACATAGGGAACACAGTGTCCCTGTATGAAATGATAGCATGCAAAATACATGAATTAAACATGAACAATGAAACACTGATAAAGGGTAACATGTGGGTTTTTGAAATGCCACTGAATGTAAAATCAATGCAGTTTTGTCTTGCATGTGTGTAAGTGGAACATGAAACCTACTTTGTTATACAGAGTAAAACCATACACAGCTGCAGACTGATCATTTACTGTCTGTCTCTGTGGTATAGGAGCGAGAGGAAATGCTGCTGAAGCAGGTGAAGGCAAATGCAGCAGACAGCTTTCAATTGTCCTCTCTGACTCTGGAAGATCCTCCTTCCCCTGTGGAGGAAGTGGTGACTAACGTCACCAGTGCCAAGGTGAGTCTGAAAATGCACCTTTTCTACACATTTTGGTCTGTATCGTATCTGTTGGTGATGAGATCAAATTACTTTACTTTTTTTCCCCCCTCTCTAGCCTGTGCTGCAGTACTCCTCTGCATTTGATGATGAGGTGGCAGAGCCCACAGAGGAGCTGCCAGGGTTACCTGGAGGTGTTCTGGAGAGTGTGCTGGAAGAGCCTCCTGAGGCTGTAATGGATGCACCCCCAGAGCCCCAGCTTGATGAGGAGAACCCAGCCGACCAGGCACTGCCAGCACGTCCCTCAGCCAGTGTGGTGCATGGACCCTACTACTATTTCTACCAAGGTGGGTGATTCTCTGCCCTCCTGCCTCAACCTTGTGTGGTTTCCCAAAAGTGAAAGGTAATTTTCAACTTGTGTCAAGCTTGGCTGCTGTGAGGGAAATGATACTTTGAGGAAACTGAACTGCAAACTTTGTGATTACATAAGCACCAACTGATGGTTGAATCTGACTTAAGCAAGACATGGGACAAATCTTGTTTTTGTACAAAAAAAATCTGAATTGAGGGACATTAACCTTCTTTAAACATAGTTCAAATGTTTGTCCTCATCATAAAAATCAAAACAATGAAGGATGTCCTTGGGTCTGACCATTACAAAGTACAGGAAGCCTTTGTTTGTCTTGGCTGTTGTTTTTTCTTTCCTCACATTTAAGTTTCAGTGTTGATTCAGACTTTCTCTCATCAACTTTTGCTCCCTCACATTTTTTCTCCTTCCAGCTGAGGACTGCCAACAGATGTTCCTGCATCCTGTGAATGTACGCTGTCTGTTGCGTGAATACGGCAGCTTGGAGGCCAGTCCTGACTCCATCACAGCCACAGTAGTGGAGATAGTTGGACACACAGTCACTGAGGTCAGCAAACACAAATCACATACTGTTGATACAATTTAAATGTAGCCATAATAGATGAGACCTTGATATTTAATATTTTTTTGTTGTAATATTTTTATTTCCAAAAGTGAAACATTTTTCTGTTACTTCTTTGACCTTGATTTCTCCTGTATGGCTTCGTTGCAGGAGATCCGTCGTCGGCATCGCTATCTGGCTCACCTGCCACTCACCTGTGAGTTCAGTATTTGTGAGTTAGCCCTACAGCCCCCTGTCCTCTCCAAAGAAACTCTGGACACATTTGCAGGTCAGAACACTTTTCCTGTTTACATGATGTGAATTTACAGTTGCAGCAAAGAGATTTTTGAGTAAACATTTTCCCCAAATATGTAGACGACTTGGAGAAAAGAAAGCGCCTGAGGCAGAAGAAAGCGAGGGATGAGAAGCGCAGAGAGAAGCGAATTGAAATCGAGGAGAACAAGAAGCAGGGTAAATGTAAGTACAGCGGAACACTTCACAGCACCAGCTGAAAATGACTATCCAGTAAGATGAATAAAAAATCTCTCCCTAACAATATATTTGTCCCCTCAGATCCTGAGGTGCATATTGGATTAGAGAACCTTCAGCACTTCCCAGCATTTGGCTCTCCACCTCACAACAGCAGCCCCCCGATCCAACCTGACTTCAGTTTTGCCCCTCCTTCACCTCTCAGCAGCAGCCCATCCTCTGGTAAGTATAGCTCCTTCCTCTGCAATTTATGGTGCCATGTTTTCACTCTCTTCAGCTGGCTGTTTATGGCGTATGATGAGAGATGTGAATTGGTTTTCTTCTACTCTCTTAGATGGGATGAGATTCCCGAGTCTGAATGGGCAAAGCCCTTCACCCGTTGTGGGTAGTGTGGAGGACGACTCCCACTGCATGTCCTTTGCACAGGTGTGTATGGTTTGAAATTGCCTTTGTCATAAGGGTAATGTGTAACATAATTGTTGTAGCACATAGCTTTATATACTTGACATGGTGTGACCCTGACTTTGTCCTGTATAGATGCTAAGAGATGGGAAAGCCAGAGCTGATGCTGGGCCCAGGATCACTCCAAAGAAAGGTAGTGCAAGATCGCTGATGTTGTGGTGGCTTGTAAAGTGCTGATAAGCATCACACTGTTTGAGGTTTGAACACAGTAACTTGAAAATTTGATATTATAATGCACCCAACAAAAGACTAGATTTAGTGTTGACTAGAAAATATGCAGTACTTAATATACAGTAATTAGTATCCACAGGAGTCCGGCATTGTAGAGTTAATTAGTGGATATTTGTTTTATGGTGGCATTGTAGCACCTGCATGAATTAGATTAACGTACAAACAATTATAGAAATGTAGAAATACACATACTAATGTATAATACTGGAGGCCTTTGATAGTGAAATGCAGCAGCTAAAATAATGCTAACAGTGTTAATGCACCTGTTGTTAACAGGTTGATTCTACTTAAACCAGGAGACAAACCATCAACCCCATCATTTCTAGAGCTTATATAGACCAATTATTATAATATATATCTTTATGCAAAAGTAACTTAAGTGCTTTAATTGACTTCATTTCTGTTGTCTTATATTTGAGTTCCAACAACAGTTTGCTCTTTAAGTATATGTTTGTATATTAACAATGTCCTTGTTATTTTATTAAGGTTGTCATAGTATCAAGTTTTGAAAATCTATATTAAAGGAAAAATCTCTAGTCATAATAATGCTAAATCTTACATTAATAAACTGACAACTGAAACTATGCTTTACTTGGTAAATGGTCTGTTAGGCTGCTGGTTACAAAAGAATACATTTCTGTGTTGATGGATCGCTATGAACTCGGATTGCTTGTGTACTTGAGTCACTGTGTACAAGTAGCACATACTGATAAGTGTGAGGGTGAAAACCAGAGCTCAGTGTATTATTGAGTATTTCCTGTAAAACCTGTTTTTAGGGCTGTTGAGCAATGGAACTCCCTAAAGTCTGTATTCTGTCTTGTGCCATGTAGATAAGCTCCTAGCTCCCCCAGCAGCAGACAGTGATGGAGAGAGTGATGGGTCGGACCGTGTCCCGGTGCCCAGCTTCCAGAACTCCTTCAGCCAGGCCATTGAAAAGGCACTTCTGGAGCTGGACAATGGTCCAGCTTCTCCTCCACAACCCGTGGCTGACCCAGGTCTGGTATCCATGAATTAACTGCATCAAGTTAGTTTTTTTTTTTTTTTGTCTGAAGCCAATGTGTGTTCTTACACTTGCACTCATTCTTGGTTTCTTCTTTCAGATGAGAAAGGAGGCAAGAAGAAGAAGAAAAAGCAGAAACTTTTGTTCAGCACATCCATGGTTCACACAAAGTAGACAACACTGAAGTTCATTTAATCATATCATTTCTTGAGTTGATCTTCCCACTGCTTGTGTTTTTACTTCCATGCAGATCTTTCTTGGACTTACAAGCTATGGAAATAGGTTTTAGCATGTAGCCAAAGTTCATGCTGCTTAAGTCATTGTTCCATTGGCTTGATTCATTGTTTGGGTGTCATGCCATTAGTTTAATTTTTTTTGTACAACTTGGTCAAAGCTTTGCAGCAACCACCTGCCACACTGAAAGCCATATGGGGAACATTTAGTTCAGATGCTATGTAAAGCAAGGAATAGAACAAGCTGCTGGCTTTCATACTATGTTTGCTTCAGGCTTTTCATGGATTCCAGATGCCTGGCTTGCATCACAGTGGTTGCTACATGATTTCCAACTTTCCTCAAAATTGACCTTGAGCATTGCATCTGGGACCCATGAGTAATAAGGATAAGATAATTCGAGGGTGCTTTATATTACAGTAGCAGTCAGCCAGCTGCAGGTACGTTGCACCTTTGAATCTTTCCAGGATACTCAACGCACAAACATTATAACTCTGGAACGTTATGTTACAGCAAAAAAACACTT
Source organism: Seriola lalandi dorsalis (assembly GCF_002814215.2). Taxonomy (NCBI): domain Eukaryota; kingdom Metazoa; phylum Chordata; class Actinopteri; order Carangiformes; family Carangidae; genus Seriola; species Seriola lalandi. Next base: position 3,809,431 of record NW_019525496.1, read on the forward strand.
AATTTTGTTTTCTCACAGGTAATAATTTAGGCCTATTCTTCATCAGCTTTCAAGAGGATAGATTTTGTGGATTGCTGCTTTGAGATCTATGCCCTAGTATTTTGTAACAACAACATGAATGCATAATGATCTAATACCATTGTGAGGAGGTGAAAACACAGTATTGTATTAAAGAGATTAGTTCTGTTGTTTGAACAGAACTCCAGTATACTCTGCTTGGTTAAACCATAAATACACATTTTCTTCTCATTCATCTTCCGTTGTAGAATGTTAACTAACTTTTAACATTACTCCCCCAGTTTAATTTCAGTGTTGGAAATGTGTGAAGTTAGTGAATTGCTGACATTGAAAGGATGCTTGTGAAACCTGAAGAAAAGTAGAAAATTTAATTTTTTTGTTTTGAGGGTTCTATATTCACCTTTATGTTTGAGCAAGTGTATAGACTAGTGGACATAACTAGTCTGTTGAAATGAATAAACAATTATGCACAATCAAAGAAGTGACTGTTTGATTCTGCAGTTAGTGTAATGCCAGCGACAGTAAAGGATCATGTTTGGTAAGGTCATCATGAAATTAGGACAGTGGCTGCTGTATTATTGATGCAGTATTTTCTTTTTACCACACGAGGGCAGTCCTGATAAGTTTGAGGTCTATAGTACAATCTGTTTATTATAAAGTTATCTCAACCACAGAAACACAAAGGGGCTGGTTAATTACCAGGCTTGGAGCAGGGCCAGACATTCATTTAATGTATGAAACAACTGAAATGAATGAATTATGCGGGTTTTTTATTGTCCATGTAACAATAGTTCTTTTCATTCAGACAGATATTAGCCAAAGTCTTAACCCCCAAACTGTGTATTTACAACAAGAAAATGACTGATTAATTTTATATAGCTGTGATGGGATATTTCTTGCCCAATCTCATTATCCTATTGTCAGTTTAGTATCAACCTAAAGACGCTTCAAGTTACATAGATTCAGCGCAACATTAGCCCGGAAGTCAGGGTGATTTGCTTACAAAATATACGAGTTGGACGAAAGTTTATGTTGGCTGTTCACCAAAGAAATGTCCTGTAGATCTAAACTGACTCATTTATCAACGTGTGAATGTTTACATTAATATCCCAAAATATCTGGCTTCATTATTAGTTCAGTTTATAGTTGTGCTGTAGTTTATTTCGAAAGCACTAACCGGAAGACACGTGTAATGCTGGCTCACTTAACGCTGGTGTTAACCGGGCAGGCGGGTTGTTCAGCACTGTCTAGTCCAGCTTGTCAACAACACTGCAACCTGAGACGGGGTAGCCGGCCAGCCAGTTGGCTAGCTAAGTAAACCAGCTAAGTTAGCTGCTCCGCTAGCCCCTATATTAACCAACTGTCACGACTCGTAATTATTCTGCTAAGTTGGCTAAATGTATCGTGTTTGAAGTTGTTTCGACAAGAGAAGAGGCAAAACTGACTTTCCCGTCCGGTAAGTTGTCTCCACTCGGATCAAACGGCCACCAACGGACAGGTTCAGTCAGTGTTTCCATTTTGCGAGTTCAGCCTCTTGAGTAGTTAGCCTACGGTTGCTAGCCAGCGAGCTGTTGATGCGTTTATCTTTCATCTCATTTGAAGTCTCCGCAGTTATAAGACACCGTTAACGATGCGTTTGCTCTGAATGCATCATGCTCATTCAATACTTATGCATAGTTTTAGTGCATAAAATGCTGTTCTGTTCTGACCAGGCCAACTCTTGTCTTTTGCTAAACTGGACCGGGAACTGTCCACGATATGATTGGAAGTAGTTGAGGTGAGCGGACAGGACAGGAGAAGGAGAGGACACTTGTTGCCAATTCCACACTGGGACAGAATTAATTAAATGGGAATAGCTGTTATTTAAAAAATCACCAAAACAATTTATATTGCGTTGCGTATTTAATACAAGTTTGCCTTATTTAGATTTATTGAATAACGATGAATGATCTGCATCAACATGTTTTATCTGACAACCTCCACAGGTTGTATTTATGTTGCTTTTTGGGATTACCTATGTAAAACATTAAATCTAGCCTTTTGATCAACTGTGGCACATTTATAGCGAATTGTACCTTAATCTAATGGGTCGTGTTCTTATTAAAGCTGTTAAGTATTACAGTCCTCAGGGATCACACCAGACAGCTTAAATTGTAGCTTCAAATTTTTTACTTTAACACTGTGGATTCTAATTTAAAGCTTGATTGTAGCTGTGTGAGGAATACTAAACTTCTTCCTTTAGTTGTTAATGAGTTATCATGAAGTTGGCTGTTGTCTATGTTAGGAAGTTTCCTTTGTATAACTGGCTGAACCAGGTTACTGACTTGATATCTTTTGTTAGTGACACACTATGCTGAAACACAACAAACACACTGTGCTGGTTTACCCTATTCCCTACTCTCCTTCTGTATGTGCTTCCTGCCAGGAATCAAAGAATTGTGACTTTTGCTACACACTAAAGATGCCTCCCAAATGTTTTAAACTGTCAATACATTTATGTATCATGCAAGTAGAAATACTTATTTACTGTTGTTGTTGTTTATGGGTTTCAGTAATTGGGTTTTCTTTAGGATACTTGTATTTCTAAGGCTATATAAGGCAGACACTTTCTGAATCCCTGCTGAGCTGCTGGACCCACCATCACAGCGAATGTTTAGCATTCCATCTTAGCGAAGGCGTTTCCTGTCAACATCTAAAGTTCAAGTTTTCAAGTTTTCAATCTGTTTGCCAAGCAAAAGTCACTGTGTTTTCTCAGCATCATTTTGTTTCCATTTCTTTGTATTCTTCCACACTTGTTGCACTTGTAGATTTGTGAATAAAAATCATTTAATCAGCAGCAAAGTAACTGGAATTCATCAGTCTAACTTATCAGTTAATGTATATTATGAGATGCACAGAAAAAGATTAGACATGTTGTGGCACGGTTGACACAGAATAGGAACTAGCAGGCAAATAGTCATGTTTACAGTATTTATAGCTCCAATAGTCACATACTGAATTTACATAGATACGGCTTGTAGTGTGTGAGTGATGTCAGGCAGGCAGGGATCAAGGGCATAATGCAAATATAACAACAGGAAAAGGTAAACAGCAGCGTAGCAGCATTCAGTTAATGACTTTCCTCATGCATTTTGTTGTCTTTTATGCCTGGACATATGCCATTAGCTCGACTGTATGGGTGTGACTATGTTTACTCAAGTCTGTGTCAGTGTAAACATTATCATCTATTTGCTCCTGTATGGCGGCGTGAGAATACCACAGTGAGGGAACACTTGGACAGCTCCGTAGTGGGTCTGCTGTGATTTGTCTATCACTAGAAGCTTGTGTGCTTTGTTGACACAAAGTGTGTTCCTCTTAGGCTCCTTCAAGTCCTTCCTCCTTTATGATATGACATCGCTGCTTGGTTTCAACAAAAGTCAGAGCTCCACGGCAGAGGGTTGACATCTGGTCAGGTAAGATATGTTGGAATTAATAACAGCAGATTCCTCCAGCATGTCATTTTTCCAAAAGAATTGTTGCTGGTCTCAACAGTGAAGTATCTCAACACAGCAACATGTGGAAAGCATTATCAGATGTGAAGAAGAAGCCTCTTAAAGGGCTAGCACAGAGTTGTAATGTTTTCTATCTTCAGTCTAACTATAGAACCATCTGATAAAACTGATTATTGTCATTGTCTGTCAAAAGAATGGAGACAGATAACTTTTGTTATCTAATATTTATCATTAAAACTCCTTAAGACTGAAGACTCAGTTTAAGATAAACATATGAAAGGTAATTAGGGGAGGGGCTGAATCTTTAATGGCAGTCTGGTATGAGTTTGCAGTGGAATCCCCCATTCACTTTCAAAGCCTGACTTGCCTGTGTTACAACATAGAAAAAGAAAACAAGGACATACAGTTTTCCAGCCCCTCCCCTGTGTCAGGATCCACCTTAAAGGTATGCCGTCCAGATCACTAATGCACCAGAAATTCAGCTCAGTGGTACATGTTTTACACAAACTAATTTGATAGATTACAAGTGATTATGATAATTCAAAAAATTATATTGTTAAAGACAAATTACAATTTCCCACATTGTAGGCCAAGCCTAATAATTGTTAATAATTGTATTGATTCCAGGCTTCTGCAGTGTTTTTTTTTTTTTTCTAATATGATCAGGCTAAAATATATATCACATTGAAAAAATGAAGCAACATAGTTAGTTCTGCTGACTTACTCTAACACCTCTTCTTTCTTGCTTTTTTTAAAACAAAATGTAGTGCAACTGGCGTTAAGACATCAGTCAAACTATAACTTGAGTTCACCACCATCACAGGTGAAAGTGGAAGTAATAACATTAGTAATTCGTATTTAGTTTTGCCAGTTCCAGTCTCCTGGTGTGCATGTTGGTTCACTGGGACACTTTAATGGACCTGAGCCGCTGCTATTGTTATTAATAACAACATGCTTCTTCTCTTATGACAAGTCTGCTGTCGAAAAGGCCCTAGTTATAGATAATTATCATTTATTTCATTAATTAACAAATTTATTCAGCTATCGACGCATGTGTTTTTACCTGCAAGAGTGATCAATAACTGTGTAAGTATCTGTCTTGGGTGTATAATTGTGGTGCAGCGTAAGGCACTCCCAAGACAAAGTCCAACGTAATGGCTAGATATAGTGACTGCTGGGAGGCAAATTATGAACTGTCTTTGCATGATGTAGTGCTGTGATTGAGTACCATAATAATAAAAATGACCATAGATTAGCTTTTGTTTTGTTGTTCATAGGATAACCTTGGTTTTTACTTTAAGGTGCCGTTGAACAAGATGGCTGCTCAGGTGGAGGTTCAGACTGGGGAGGTGGGGAGGACGGTGGCGGGAGGACGACTTCACCTGAGTCCCCTGACTGACTCCAGCAATAAGAGCCCCATCGAGATCCCTTCCATCAACCAGTCCCATATCATCACTCCAGAGCCAAACAAACCTGTCCCAGGACCAAAGCCACGGCTCACTCCTAAACCTTTTGCTGTGGATAAAAACCCCACCATTAAGCCCATACTTGCCCCTAAGCCCCAAACCAAGCCCCGGCCAGAGTCCACACGCCTTGCTGGATACAAACCAGAGCTTCCAAGCAGTCCAAAACCACAGCAACCAGTTGCCACTCTTAAACCCAGGCCAGTGTCAACCAATCCCAATCGTCCTTCCCCAACCTCCTTTAAAACTTCTAATAAGTTGAACACGGGACAAACAACCAAGCCAGTAGTACAGCCATTTAAACCAGCCCCTCCGCTTGACCCTGGAGACCCCAGCAAACCCACTCCTCCTGTGCCAGCAGAGAGGCAGAAACCTGGTGCATCAAGCTTGGGCTATTCCAAGAGCCTTAAAAAAGCCCCAGCTGCAGAGTGGTCTGGAACTACTAAAAAGGAAGATGACAAGGACAAAATGACATCCAGCACAGGTAGGGCCTCCATTACCAGAGCAAAGTCCATGGGTTTTCTTTTAGAGGTAGGGCAGGAGGAAGAAGAAAAGGAAAAAGCTAAGCCTGAGACAGCTGTGCCACTGCGACCCCAGCCCAGAGGCTCTAGGCCTAGACCTGTATCAGCCATTTTCCTTGACAGCCCAACTAAGACAGAGGCACCAGTTCCTGCCCCTCGCTGGGTCGCGAGACGGCCGCTTTCAGCTGATCTCACATCCAAGTTTGAGTCTATCGGTCTTTCACTGCACTATAAAAGTCCTAAAACAAACAGTAAGGAGAACACTCCAGAGGACATGCCATTGCCACAGAAGAAAGAACAAGAGAAAACCCCTAAGAGTACTACATCACAAAGTACAGATGGTGTAACTGAGCGTGCCCTGTCAGACCAAAGCAACAAAAAGACAGAGGAAATGACTGCGAAAGAGATTGATGAGGATAAGCGTGGGGTTAGCATCAAGTCACGAATCAGTCTTCTCCTGGATTCGTCCTCCACTCCTGGGACTGTTGCCCCAGGCCAAGGATCAGATCTTCACTCTCCGGTGCAGCTGGTCCCTGAAAATGAACCAGCAGTTGATGTTAAACAGCTCATCAAGCAGCTGACAGAGGACACACCACCAACTCAGAGTCCCGTCATGAAACCAGCACTCAAGCCCCGCCCCTTGCCCCTGGACCTGACAAAAAGGTAAGAGCTGCTCTTCATGTCTCCTCGGTTTGCTTTTGTCCCATGTCTTTGTCCATGAGATCCATTGTCATGCATGGCTTTTGTCTTGTGTGCTGTATGTTCATCAGGTTTTCATCCGAGAGGTCACCCGACCTTGGCAGTGTTTCCCTCATTGAGACAACAGACCACCATGAGATCAGCAAAGATCCTCAGAGGAGGGTAAGAGAGGGACTTGGCTTCTCAGGAGCTGGTTTCTGTTGGGCTCAGTCTATGTTTAGCAGGCAAATGAGTATAACAATGTGAAACTTTGTCAGCTTAGTGCTAGGAAAGGCTTTCACGTGCTATCCTCTAAAACAGAGTTGCGGTTCAGAGGGGCTTCCTGTCATGTCTTGTCCAAAAAATCCAAGACATAAAACAAAAAGAGGGATAGAGAAACGAGAAGGGATATTTGCGAACTGCTAATAGACGTTAAGCCTGAGTAATACAATGTGAACTAGATGTAAGTTGATAGAATGAGCTTAACTGTGTATTTGCCTATGTAGTTACCCCTGTAAATTTATATACATGAATAGGAAAAATATTGTGAAATACACCTTCGACAAATAAGAGTGTTTACATTTCCTGTCGATCCCTGTCTGCATTGAGAGGAAGATTTCCCTAGAGGAAGTGAAGCACTGCAGGAAAAAGAATTGTCACTGCCACAGATGTACTAAGCTGTGAAACCTAAGACAGCCGGCACATTAATCATGCCTGGCGGCTGCTGGTTATGAAACACACAGAGAGGAGATCACCAGGAAAAGGTCAACACAGAGAGGCTTTGATTACCACCTCTGCACCACACCCACTGTTATGAGGCCAACATAGAACAAGGGGATATCGTTTCTACGCTGACATTTGTTCACTCAATCAGTTGAACTCCTTTGTTTACTGTATTTCCTCCTGTTCTGTTGTGTCATTCTGTAGTAATGTGTTTCAGTTCAGACAAAGTTTTTAAAGCTTTAATTTCTTTCAGCTGACTCCATATTTTATGTTGCATATTGTTGGTGGTGAAACAGTTTTAGAGAAAAAAGCAATGTAATCACTTAACAGTTCTCAATATGTATCTTTATTTTCTCAGAATGAAGAGTTAGCTCTTACCCCCAGTGACCACCGGACATTTGTGGATTTAAAAGATTCCCAAGAGCAGCTCCAAAAGGCCTCCACCCCTGAAGGGCCTGAGGGAGGGCAGACATTTGTCGCCACTACCAAGGAAAGTTGTGCCAGTGGTGAAGTACAGACAGTGCGAGCATCTTTGTTTGAAAATGTTGTGGAGAGGCACAGTGTGCTGATGGTGGATGAGGCCAAGCCTGTAAACAAGCCCAAGGATTCGCTCAGCAGCCCATCAGTTAAGAGAGGAAATAGCGAGGATGAGGGAACTCTGGTCACTGCCACCTACAAAGAACCTTTATCTCCATCCAGTCCCATGCGGGTGTTACATGCCTTTGACACAGTGCAGGCAATCGAAGAGAACAGGGCAGTGAGTGAGAACGTCCCATCAGCTCAGTGGGAAGATAAGGCCATGACACTACGCTCCAGGCGCTCAGAAGGGAGCAGGCCGGTGGCAGAAAGGACTGGTTCAGCACAAGCAGAACCAGCTTTGGTGGCACCAGAACAGCAGCCACGATATCTGAGAGTTGGAGCTTTGCAGAAGTGGAACAATACAGGCATTGACCAAGATGCAGGTGTGGAGAAAGGGATGCTAAAGGAGCCACAAAGGGAAGGACAGGTGGCTGTAGATGAAGACAGGCAAAGAGAGCAAGAGCAGGAGGAAGTGGCTGCAGCACCTAAACGTTTGAAAATGCTGCAGCCAGAAGACCAGCAGAAACCAAGGGCAACCTACTTTGCTTTGACCGGACAAATACAAGAGCCATCCTCTCCTGTAGATGCAGGAGCAAATATGAGGGACATGACTGTGCCCTTTGATAATTTTACTGTAAGGTCTGCACTGGGAGGCTCCCAAGGGAAGATTCTTCCAGTTAGGAGGAATCCATCATTGGAGGAAGCTTTTGGAAAAACTTCTCAAGATCAAATTGAGGAGCTGATGATGGGGAGCCACATGCCACACAGGGAGATTAGCTCAGCGTTGGATGGACAGGCGACAGAGGAAATGATGGAGGTTGAAAAGAAAAAAGAACTTAGAAAGGAGACAGAAAAACACAAAGCAAAAATAAAAGAGCTTGAAAAACAAAGACAGCTTGAAATGGAAAAAGCACATTTAGAATTTGCACGAATGAAGGAGAGAGATTTGCAAAGAGAATTTGAAAGGCAAAGACAGATAGCCTTTGACAAGGAGAAACAAGAGTTTGAGAAGAAACAACGTGCACTGGAAAGGCAGAAACAAATAGAACTCGAAAAACAGAAACAGCATGAATTGGAGAGAGAGAAACAAAGAGAACTGGAAAGAGAAAAGCAACGGCAACTTGAGAAAGAAAAACGACGAGAATTGGATAGACAGAGAGAGATTGAAAGAGCGCAAGTGCGAGAGCAGGAAAAGGAGAGAGAGCGTGAACAGGAGAGGCAAAGACAAAGGGAGGAAGAGAGGCAGAGAGAGCTGGACAAGGAGAGACAGCTGCTGGAAATCCAAAAGGAGAAACGGAAAATGGAGGCATTGGAAAGGATTAAAGAGTTAGAGAGACAGCAGCTCTTAGAGTTTCAAAAACAGAAACAGAGAGAAATGGAGAGGCAGCAGATAATTGAGCTGGAGAAGCAGAGACTTAGAGAGAAGATGGAGAGAGAGGAGGCTGAGAAAATAAAACAGATGGCACTAGAACATGAAATGTTAAGACTAAAAGAGATTGACAGGGAAAGGGAAAGACAAAAGGAGATGGAGAAGGAGCTTCAGAAAGAGATGGAGAGGGAAAAGCAGAGAGAGCTGGAGAGACAGAGACAACTAGATATCGAGAGACAGGAATTAGAAAACCAGAGGCTGAGACAACGAGAACTTGAGAAGGAAAGGCAGAGGAAGGAGGAGATGGAGCGAAGACGGCTCTTGGAGCTTGAAAAGCAAAGGCAAGCAGAGAGACAGCAAATTTTGGAGTTTGAGAAACGCAGACTGAGTGAGAAGATTGAAAGAGAGGAGGCAGAGAAATTGAGACAAATAGCCAAACAGCAAGAAGCAGAGAGGCAGCGACTAAAAGAGAAGCAGGAGAGGGCGAGGTTGGAGGCATCATCTCTTAGGCCTAAAGTGGTGGATCTGGACTCTGTGCTCAGAAATGACCCATTTCCCAAGGCTGCTTCTCAGCGCAGTGACCCCGCAACACGATGGAAGGAGCCGTCTCTGAGAGCTGAAGAGTCTTACAAACCTGCCATCCTTGACATTGACGCTTTTTCATCCCAAACCCAGCTCTCCTCCAGTAAAGACTTGTTTCCTGTTCCTAGTATTCAGGGAGTAGACACTGGGTTTGGAGCTAGGTCACAGTCTACACCCGAGAGAGATATTAGCTGGAAGGTGCCACCACAGTCTTCAGTAGGTTTCTCAAGCCCAGTATGGACAACATCTCCTCAGGACCCGTGGGAGCTGCGGCCTGTTGAGATGTCTGTGGACACCGCTGTAGCTGAACCCAGAAAACATTCCAACAAAGTCAGTCCAGAGCAACTCCTCCTCAGGCAGGAGGAACGGTTCCTGGCTCCACATGGGCGCTGGTCTGCCCTGCTGGACGAGCCACTTCACTTGGCCCCTTTTCCCGGCACAGAATCCAAAGCTGGTGGCTCTCCTGGTGGAGTCTCCAGCATCACTCCTGCAGAGCCAATCTGGTTCCCCAGAGAGCCACAGCCTCCGGAAAGCAGGATAGAGGCCCGAAGCCACAGGCGATCACAGGGATCCCAGGTGAGTTGGATGGATCCATGAAATACTAATATTACTTTAAAAAGCTTTGGTGTGTTAAAGTCGTTTTTTGTATTGTTAAGTTAAGTTAAGTTTTTGTTTTGTTTTTGTAGAAATCAACCACCAGGTTGACAATTTAAAAGTTAGGGAGGGAAATCGAAATGGTAGATTATGACACAGTACAATCCATTGTTATCAAAATACAGGTTATTTTGCGATACGCAATATATTGCAAAACATTACTCCATTATAGATATGTATAAGTAAAGACCAAAAACAAGGCTCTAAAATTGAAAAATTGTTTCTCAGAAAGCAGCTTTTATTATATAGTCTCTTACCTGTTACAGTAATTTTGTAGGTGCCCAAAATAAAACTGTATTTGGAAAGAGTGTTCACAGTCATAAAACATGTACACATGTGCCATTATTCCTGTATAAAATTACTAAAAAGTGACAGAAGTTGAACTGCCAGGAAGTAGAGTTACAGTGGTTAGTCACTGGAGGAAAAATGTTAACAAAACAGTAATAAAACTTTATTGTCTCTCCAAATAAATATTTAGTTAACAAATAACTGAAACAAGTCTCATTTCCAAAGAAACAACAGATAGTTCAAATTAAAATACAAAAGGGCTGTTGTTCCAGCGATGCCATACCTCTTTCATGGAACTAGTCTCACGCTTTGACTTTGCATGTCTGCTGGACACCTAATGACTTTCACATGTATGTTATGTATGCATATGCCATAGTATGTTTAACAAGCACCTGAAAAAAGTCAGAAAGCTTAAATGTAGTTCTGAGTGGGGAATTAAGTGAAGCAGATGAGGAGTTTACTTTGGTCTTTTTGTGTTGTTAGGAGTTGAACAGGATGCGGTCTCGCAGTGTGTCACGGCGATCAACTCCTTCAAGCAGTGCTGTGGAGGGCAGCCTTTCCAGGATGCGGAGTCGCAGCGCCCACAGAGAGCGGGACCGCCACAGCTGGGTGAGTCAGGCTGCATCTCGGCCTCTGCATCATTAATACTGCGTTCCAGGAAACCTGTAGCCCAGTGAGATATAAAACTGCTGCCCAAATCATTCCTTCAGATTGATGACTGGCTGTGAGCCCTTTGTTGGAGGCACTGTTTTCATTTGGACTGTTTCTCACACAACTCTCTGGAGTCAGGGAAGGAAGTCTGTGTGCCCTTGAGCAGTATTACATGTGTTTGAACCTGTGTGTGTGTGTGTGTGTGTGTGTGTGTGTGTGCGTGTGCGTGTTTCTCGTGCATTGATGACAGACAGTAGGTAGACGTGGAATGCAGTTAGTTGAGTGATGATTGACACCTGAATACTGCTGTGCTAAGGTAGTAAAGAGTGGCTGACTAATGTTGATGGCATGGCCTTCTAGACTCACCTCTGCCCATCCCAATCACGTTCCAGAGGAGTGGCAACCAAACACCCTCTCAGGCCTGTATTTCAGGACTGGATTAGAGAAATGGTTAATGTGTAAGAGTCACTGCTCATTTATCAGAAGCCTGTCAGCATGCCTCAGGCAAACCTGTGAAGTGAAATGGCCCGTAATGATCATGTGTCCTGCAGCCAAGCAGACATGTAATATTTGTGTGACTGTGTTTCTCAGCGCTGTTTGGTTACACCTGTCATTCCAAGCTTGTAACCTTGTAGTTCAGCTCTGCTTTTTCTTCTATATTGAAATTGGTAAACAAAACTTTGTCTGCGTATTTGTAATTATACACATGACATACATATATATATGCTTTCAAGTATATCTGTTCAGTGTCTATAAGCTGTACAGGGTTAGGTTTTGAGGCTGTAATTGTAGGCCCAGGTTAAAGGCCAACACTACGAACCCAGAAGTACAGTGTATTGTGTCCCATAATTGCACAGTGCCATGATTCAGAGCTCAGATTAAGTCATCATGAGTTTAAGGTCACTACTACCATCTAGTGGTTGTGTTTTAGTTTATCAGTATCAATCTCGCGGTGTCAATGCAGGTACTCTATGAATGATGTGCAAAAAAAAAAACATATTGCGATTATTTTGGCAGATATTGGGATTGTGATTATGAGTCATGATTTCAGTTGGAATGGTGATTTTTGCATTTCATTTTCACTGAAAAAAAAATTAAAAATAATGATGAGGTGAGCATGTTCCCTAATGTCTGGAGAATATGATTTGAACGCTGGAGCATCTCTGTAACACCACAATGCTTAATTTATGGTATGTTGTGACACATTTGAACTTAATCAAGAAAATTGCAGTTCCTCCGATTTGGATATTGATCTTGGCCATATTGAGATTCCGATAATATTTCAACGAATTGTTCAGCCCTAATTGCTGCTATCAGTGCTTGTGTGTTTTTTGTTTAAAAGTAGCTGAGTTACAGTTGTCTACAGGTTGACATTGAAACTGCCCTGCTGCTTTAAAAGGTGGCACTGGTGGAGCTGATGATAGTTTAATCAAGCAGGAATACACACTGCTCCACCAAGATCCACTGGATTAGAGACTTTCACATGATCGAAAAATGGTAATAAAGATGCAATAAAATAATTTCATGTGAGATTAAATATTGTAAAATCAATGAAAATGATAATGATTTGCATTACACCATTTGACCACCTCCTCTAATTGGTTTGAAATTGGAGAATGTGTCTACTCACCTCTCTATTACATGTATGTGATTATTTCTCAGACTGCAGGAACAATGTGGCTATAGTTATTTTCAATACAGACATTTGTAATTGAAGAACATGCCACATGTCACTGTTGAATTTGACCATGCCATGGGTTTGTTTTAACTAAGTAACTAATTTTGAAAGTTAACATGCTGATTTCTTTAAGCTCAGATGACATCTTCATGATGCTTGTTTTGTCCCACGGACAGTCCAGTACCTAAAGGAATTCATTTAATTATCACATGAAACAAAGTAAGACATGAAATTCTCACAAGCGAGAAGCTGAAACAAATAAATGTTTATTTAAACATGTAATCAAATATCAAAAATTAATTTTCTGTTAATCTACGAATAGATAAATTCTTCAGCTCAGCTTCGGTGATACTTGTATCAGAAGTAGGTACTCAAAATTTGATATTTTGGACAGGATGAGAAAAACATCCAGAGATTCATGTGATATTATCAGATTGTTGTGAGTGTATTAACAAAGCAATAACAACACCACCACAAATAAAAGCATATTTATTTTTATATTGATATTGACCTGCAGAGTTTTAAAATAAACGCCCATAAGCAAAATCCCAGAGAATATGTTTTATAAATCTGGTTGAGAATTAGGCTTCTGGAAGAACAGAAATTATGTTTAATACAAAAATGTAGTCATCAGTGTTGGCAGATATCAGCTATGATTAATTTCCCCACATTGTATTCACTGGTGGGCGTGTGCTCAGACTCACACAGATGAGATAATAGTTGTGCAGTGACATCACTGGTTTAAGTCGGAGGGTCTGAGGCAGAGCGGAGATGGGCACTGTGCTGAGAGCTGTGTTGTACATGTGGTCATGCTGCCTGACTCCATACTGCCTCTGGGTAAGTGACAGCACAACTCTCTTATTACAGATGTTTCTCTGTTAGAGGTATATTCATGATACTGAATGTAGTTAGTTATTATTGCAGTATAGTGTATGTTCTTTTGCTACAGCCTAATTCTCTCCTGTGTGTGGATGCTTGTTGGTTTTGTGGCTGATGCTGCACACAGCCTGATGAGGTCAGCACGAGAAGGGAAGTGTTGAGCAGATGTGAATCACTTCCAGTAGATGATGTTTAGTAGTAGGAGGAGGGGCATTAGAAGAATACGGGAGCAGTAATATGATTGTTCTTTCTTTGTCTTTGGTTCTTTCTGTTGATGTCTAATTTTATTCCTTTTATTGAAATAGAGGGAATATTATCTTAACTCTTTTGCCATCTCTCCTCTGTGACAAATTATTGCATAAATAAATGTGCACATATTAGTAGAAAATAACAATTGAGTGTGGCAAGAACTATTTATTTTGAGTAGGGCAACAACTCAGTTAATTTCATAATTAAGTAATCTAACAATTTGTTTTGGGATTAGTTAGTCCTACATGACATTTGAGAGCCCAGAACCAGCAAATGTTGAGTTGAACAAAGGACTAAAACAATTTCTAAAATGATTTCTAAAAAGTGATAACAAAATGTATGTGAATTGCTTAATCAATTATTGGACTAATTGCTTCAATTGTCAACTTGATTTTTAAGTTGAGAAAACAGAATATTGAGGGAATAATGTTCCACATGTTACAGGAATATGATAATACTCCTGTAATGCCTTTACCACCCAAACCATTCAATATTCAGTAATTGTGCAAGTTAGCTCTTTTTAGGGGAATTTAGCTTGTCCTTAAAGGTCAGATTGCTGAGGAAGAGGCAGCCATTTTCAGGCTGGGGAGTATGTTAGAGAGGTCTGCTGTTGTGCTCTCGGAAACAGAAAAGCTCGCCACAGACTTGCCTCAAACACACCACTTCAAAGAAAAGTTAATTAGATTACCTGTAGGGGGCATATGTGGACAGGGATCCAGCTTTTATGAGCCCCACTGTCCCAGTTTGCTCTGAGGTTCACTCTCTGAAGTGTGTCTGGAGTTGCCCATTGTGGCTTTATTTAGGATACCAGCTCTCTGGCACCATATAACAGTCTTGTTTAAGTTGGCAGTGTGTATTGCTGTTTGCAAGAAACTGACTGAGCGAGATTTAAACAAACTTTCACTTGACTCTTGTGCTTCTTGCTTTTGGCTACAATGTGCGGACGAACTGGTTGATGAGCAACATTACAGTGTCATGTCATTGGTAGTCGCACCTGTCTTTTCACTCTTTTCTTTCATGCATGTCTAATCAGTCTATTTATAGCTTTCTCTTTATCATGATCACTCACTTTCTCTTTCCTTCCTGATTGTATCATACTTTATCATCGTTTACTTTCTAGCTTCTTTGTGTTTTGAATGAAGATGCTACTTCACAGCAACATATCTCTTCCTTCCTTCCTTCCTTCCTTCCTGCATTTGTTTCCACTGCTCCTCTGCCCTGGCTGTGACACTTCTCTGTCTTGCCCTGCAAACTGAATCAAGCTGGAGTAACAGAGCACCGCAGAACATATATCACCCTCCCCTCTCCCTCCCGCTCTGAATCAGGGACCTCCCATTCTCTCTCTCTCTCCCTCTCCCTGACTCCGTGCCACACTCTGTCTCTCCACCCAGTTTCTCCTTGACGGTGAGTCCTATAGCGCTGAGTACAGAGAGCAGCACTGCTGACGCATTTTCTCCTACCTGCCTGTACCTGCAGAAGAAGGCAAGGAGAGCAACATTTTCCCTCTCTTCCCCTTTTTCTCTACCATAGCACTCCCTCCTGTTTCTCCTGTTATGCACTGCGTTGGTTGCCCCCTGGTTTTCCTTATGGAATACGAATGACTACAGCAGCTTTCCTGGACTGCCACCTCTCCAGCTGTCCTGCACCATTTCTCCTCCCAGCTTTTTGCCACAGGGTAGAATAACACCACGCACCATGGGGATGTAGCCTTGTTGGATGGACGGATTTCTCAACTTTTAACCTGGGCCTTGTTTTGGAAGCAAAACATCAACATCAGCTCTGGAGGAGCTGTCAGGTCGGCTGTGATTGAGGCTGGGATCAGCACAGGGAACTCAGACCTCGAGGATTGGCAGAGGTGTCACTGAGTGTGGTTAAAAATCCAATTCTTATACTTGGGATTATTAGCAGTCAGCCAATATGATGGTAATAGATAACTTAATGTTGTGCCAAACATAAATGGTATGTTGAGGATGTGATTCTATTGATAATGCTCATAGTTGTTTGTTGTTTGTACCAGAGAAACATGGCCGAGAAACCTGTTGGTAGACAGCGCAGCAGTTTTTCAGGCTTTCTCATAGAGTAGTGGCCTGTATAACTAATAGTAAGTGCTGGCTGTATATAACCTTTACATGCCCTCTCTTCAGGTGCTGTGCCAAGCATATCATAGTTAGTATATAGTTTGCTCATTGACATTGACATTAGAAAGCTTCACAATTAACTCCACGTCGACAGCCTGGAGCCTTGACAGTGATGAGTTGAAGCTGAGTCCTGATGGCTCCAGTGGGACTGCACTGCAGAAAGGCCATTTAGGAGTGAAACCGAAGAGAGGCTCAGTCCAGTAATGGTCAGGGACTGACTGGCGTTGTCCATGCTGCAGTGCTGTGAGCAGCAGACACCACCAACATCACCACATCAAAATAGCTGAGCTGTGTTGTGTTCCCTCTGTCACCTTCCTCACTGCTGCAGTATTGACCCAGCAACACACCTCAGTGAATACCTAGGACACTATCCCTGGACTGCCACCTCTCCAGCATAACTAGACTCTAATGATTTCCTGCTGCTGGGATAACAAGAGTCACAGATAAGTTCACAGACTCTCTTCTAACACAGCGGGTCTTGCCAGTAGTGGGTTGTGATGGAATATCTGGGGGACAAGCTGTCAGTGGCTCAGTCTCAGGTGTCAGGATGGGTGGGAAATGTGCGACGCTCCCTCCACGGGGCGCTCGGCTTTTTATCCAGCTCGGTGGAGAGGGGAGGCAGGGGAGAGGACGGTACTGGGGACTTCAAGAGAACCAACTCCCTGCGTTCCCTGGCCTCCCGCAGCAGGGAGTCCATCCGCAGGTTCTCACTGCGCAGCCAGCAACGTCTGTCCTTACGCAGGCGCACCGCACCCAACACCCCTACTGCTGTAAGATAACACACATTTAAACACATAACAGGGAAGCACTGGTGCCTCCTTCCACTGCTGATACCATTTACAAACTATAATCATAAGTATTGTCCAGGCACAAGTGTGATTCATTACTTAAACTGACCAGTAGAGTCAGTCTTCACTGTAACTATGTGCTCAGCAGTAAGTTTAACATCAGTTGGAGTTAAATAAAGAACAAGTGGCATTCAAGTCATTTTGCAGCAGTTTCCAACCAGTTTTTTAAAGTCACTGTGTCAACAGCTGCTTCTTCATCAACTGTTTGGTCTCTAGCCAAACATGTCAAGAACTTATCCTTCTGCCTCGTTATGCACAGCCCCTGCTGCTTCTCATATATCTCTGTCTATCCTTTCATCACTTCTCCATCTTATATTGTCCTTGGCACAATGTAAACCTCTCTCTTTGTTTAGCAGAGTTGTTGTTATACTGGTTCTTCAGGTCATCACGTCACCTACCATTTGTATTTTTGTGATTAAAATTAGGCATGACAACTGGTTTAAGGCCTCTACTCTGACAACTAACCTGGTCTGTGCTCTGTGTAAAGGACAGATATAGAAATCCGTGTAAGGATATGGATACGTTGCAGTGAAGTTGTTCCTATCTTTAGGTTACGCCTGTTTGCTGTGCAACACCTCATGAGTCACAACTCCTAAAGATAAGAGGTGTTTTCATGACGTCTGTGTGGCTGTCAGTTGTGTTGACATGTCTTAGTTAGTCTTAGACATCACCAACTGTGATTGTGGTGTCTGGGAGCAGCATGTCTCTACACTGGGTTGGTGGTAAGTGGTGAGTGACAGTAAGATGACAGTATTGGCTGAATGGGATGGACAGCCGCCAGGTAGCCAGTTAATGGGTGATAGGAGGGAGGGGATGTGAAAATTAAGGCTACCTACTTCTGTCCTGTCATAACCACAGACATGTATCTGGTATTGGGTTGCTTTGAAAAGCTGTGGCTGCCATTATAGCAGTAAATGGAAATCTTCTAGAGTTTTGCAATGCATTAATGCACTAAAGCTCACTGTGAACAGTTGATTTGGCACTCCTTGATATTTTCCCATATGGCTGTACTAGTATGTAAAGATGGATATTGACATCTGATAGCCAGCAGTCATTCCTAATCCCAGATGACTTAAGATGACAGGTTTACAAATATTTATACCATTTAAGTACTCTGACATTTGTGTCATATCAGATGTTGTGTAAATATAAACTGCCAACTGTTCACGTCGACCAGACCTCGAAATCACCCGCTTAGTGTCATGAGTGCTGGATACAAGCAGTAAACATATGGGACCCACCAGTTTAAGTATAGTGTGTCACATTTGCTAAAAACAAGTTAAGTGAAAATTTTCTTAATTATCTCATCAGTGGAAATACATTTGCTCTTGTGTATGAATGACACAAACAGCATTAAAAGACAAAGGTAAATAAAGACAGGTCCAGAAATATCTACGTTAATTTATTAGTGGTGGACTTAAAATTGATGAATGGAAATCAGAACCATTTGTTCATTTTTTGGGGATTAATACGATCTGATGACAGGACAAAACTGTCTGCGATTATTACTAAATAATATCAAATAGATCAAATGATGGCTATAATTAAAGATTTCAGTGTATAGCTGGTTTGTATCTTCAAATCATCTTTGGCGTCAGATATTAGCCCTGTAGGTTTGTATTTGACGCCAGTGCTTCCAACAAATTGGAGACATGTTGATCTAAGTGACAAACATTTGACCTCAGTTGTCATATTGGCAAAAACCAGGAAAATAAACCCTAGACTGAAAATAATGAGAATAATCCTTTAAGTCAGGTCCAGCGCTCTCTAGGCTAAATTCCTAAGCCAAGTCAGGTTTTTACATTCTTCCCCTCCTTTCTTACCAGATGCTTTGAACAGAACTGAGCCCTCGTCTGTATGTACCACTTATGTAATGAAAGAATTACACAGTACCGCTGGGTTTGCCTCGCAGACTTTGTCTTAATGTAAGCCCTCGGACATGCAGCTGGAATGTCAGTTTGTTGACATGAGATCGGTGCCTGTGGGAGCAGTTGTTTTGAATATCTGTAGCATATTGATATCGATTATTGCTGTGTGCATGAGTGCATGCAGAGCATATTTTCCCACTCCACCCCAGCCAGCTTGATTAGAGCAGATGAGTAGAGAATGGAGCATGGTGACATACTGCTGGGGTAATGTTGTGACTCAGTGTGTTCCTTATGGTTATTATTTGTCTCACAGTATTTGAGGTGGTCACATCCCATTTATGATAACCTGGATAAGCTTGTGTCTTAATCCTGAGGCACCACACTTTCATTGCAGTATGTAAACAGTAAAGTATGTAAACATCTTAATAGATTTTTATGGTGTGTTATTTTGACTAGAGTAACTGCAAAAATAATAGGGATCGTGAGAGGCACACACATTCCTTGACAGTGTCATACACTGGGTTGTAAGCTTGTGTCTTGGATGCCGTGTGCATGTCTCTACAGTAGCTGTTCACTTTGTTCTCCGCTCTGATGTAAGACCATCTGTTTACAGCAGAGCCCTTCCCTTTTCATGGAACAGCAATCAAATATCTCACTTTACATGTAACTGGTGAGGTAGGAGCAAACCCTACACCACTGGTTCTCAGTCCCATCTGTGTTTGTCGTGGGTTATGTGTGGCGCTCAGCGATCAGTGCATTATCAGGTAGAAGTTTCCAAGGCCTCATTCCAGCCCCTTCCTCCTCAGATTATCAGTTTAACCCTATTTAATGATCAGCGCTTTCTCTCCTTCAACCTTCCATTCATCCGCTCTTTGTTATGTTGTTTCCTCCAACACACCCTTCCTGTCTAGGGGAAGCTGACTATTGCTAATGTTATTAAGGAAAAGCCTTCCTCCTGACAGCTATAAATCACTGCTACTGGACCTGCTGGTTTAGTATGCTTCCATCATCAACCATATTCTCCATGTTTGTGGTTGATAGCAGAGCCTACACCTGCGAGTGTCCATTCAGCAGAGCAGACTTAGTGCTTCAAAGTTTTTTTTTCGTTTTCATTGTTTGGCCAATAAACCTGTCTAACCAGGCATTGTCTGTAGATTAACACAGACTGCACCAAAAAGAAAGTCAGTTGAATCAGTACCGCAGATGTTAAGAGCTCCTGTTTTACTGAATAATAAATGGCCTGAGGTTATCAATGAGCCTCTAAAAGGCTCATTCTGCTTTGAGCAGCCTGCCATAAGTCTTTTTTTTTTTTTTTTAGCTACTGTATAATGGCGCCTCTCTTCAACATGTTCCAGCAAAGGGAATGTTCCTCTTCTATGCTGATCAGGTGAGGGTGTGTTCTGGGAGTGTTGAGGTTGCGTAACACACACACCCACACAGAATAGGAATTTTTATCACCAGAATTTTATAAGGCCAGGTTTTTTGATTTTTGGGGGCCTTTTGTCAACAGTGATAACAGAGTACAGCGACAGGTAGAAGAGAGAAGGATGACATAATACCAAGGTCTCCAGCTGGAACTGAACCAAAGGTGGAACAAATACAGGGTGCACTCAAAGTGATGCCCCATACTGGGTCTTGAAATCACTTATAAAGACTCTTATGGTCTCAGTACATACAAACTAGGTTATCTGAATAAGTTAAAGTCAACAGTCTTTATACCTGTTCTGAATGGCCTCATTAGAAGCAAGGCCTAAAAGCCTGCTGTAATGAAGGGGAGGTAATAAGTGCCCTCGTAGCCAAATGGTTACTGCACATGCCACATACCTGCAACTGTGTCCAACAATTTATTTTCCGAAACTGACAGTCCCCTAAGCTAATCCATTTTATGCAGCAGGTGGCTAGGTGTGCAGTGCTGAAAAATTTGGAATAGTGGCTCCCATATATTATTGATTATTGTGTCTTCCTCCTCACTGTAAGAATATAACAACTATAACAAATTCGTTGTGGCCATTCGGGACAGTTATAAACGTGGTCAGACGGCATGTTGTTCGAACTAGTTCTTCTCAGATAAACCTTGCCCTTAGACAATCTAACACGCATTTTATTTGAAACATACTGAGGCCTCTAACCCTGTAAATAAGGTTATTTCAGAATCATACATTTGTTACTTCTGTACCATAACGCCTGCTGCTGTTTTTAGAATGACCTGTTTATAGATGTGAATGCTTTTATATCTGGCTAGACCCATGCATTAGATGGTATTGATCTTTACTGTATGCAAAGTAGTATCAATATGTCTTTATAGTTCAGTTAGATCTCTCTTTACCTTATTCTTTGTTTGAATTAGCTGCCCTGTGTAATTGCGCCAAAGAACAGTAGACTAGTATAGTATGTAGCTACTTTTTCTCCATTTTGAACCGTCAGTCTGATTTGAACCAGGGGTTTTGTTCATTGTTGTCAGTGGAAGGAGGACTCAGAAGTGTGTGTATTTCAGGCTAAGTGGTGTGACCCTGTGATGTCAACTTGAAAAGTGTGAGAGCTGCAAATCCTTGAGAAGAGGATGAACTTGATTGGAAAAGCTTTTTCTCAGATGCAGGGAGCAGCGTTGAATGCCATTCTCATGTTCTCTGTTTTATTTTGTCCTGTCAGGAAAGGCTTAGCTGATGAATGACGCCCTGCGCTGCTGTTCTTTTTTTCCTCCCTCTGTTTTTATGCTCCCTCCATCAAAATTTCTCGCCGTCACACTCCACCTCGAAATGTTGTTTCTACGTCATTGTCTCTTGCAGTCTTTTTTGCCGTACTCTTGTATCTCTGCTCCCACATACACAAAGAAAACAAGGATAGCATTCATGGAGCGTTAAGAATGAGAGCTCTGATCTTCAGTCGCTGCTCATATAAACATTGCTGGTGAACTGCTCTCATAGTCTAGGAACCTGGGCAATTACAGAGGCAGGTGTATCATATTTCTCTGTCCACCCCTTAGGCAACATCTGAGGACTGAGGGATTTTCTGTTGTTTTTTCCTATATAGGCCAGGGTTATCAGTTCATGCGCAGGCGTGCCTCTGTGAGCTCTGTGTGGTTTTCAGACAGTATGTCCTCTGTACCAGCCTCATTAAAAGAGGCATGGTTCAGTAGACAGCAAACACACTCTCAATCACCCAAGCACCCATCTCTGTCTTTGTCCCTGCTCTGGACCTATGTCCATTAACTCATCCCTTCACCTTTCATAATGCATCTTACCACTGCTGTCTGCTGTAGCTCAGCAGCATGCACCTCAATTAAGAACACTGCTGTTAATAGTGATGACATAGATCAACCAACTACTGTACTTTATTACTCATAATAATGTGTTACTGGTCAGTTAAACAGCATTTTGACCAGTAGACATTTTAGCTTTGCATAGCAATAAAATCTAAAATATCTACCAAACTTAGCTCAGGGTCAGATTGTTAGCTGTCACATACAGATTTTGAATGTCAAGTGAGAGCTGCTTTTGGTGTCTCCCAAGCTAGTGTGTTACATAACTGAGATCCAATTTGATTCCTCCGCATTCATTAATAATCTCCCCGTCTCTCCTCTCCCTCCCTGCTGCCTCCAGGTGCAGCAGAAACAAAGTGTCAGTGGTGAAGAGGAGGGGAATGATTCAGAAACTCCGGTCCGTGAGACTGACAGTCAGTACGGGACCTGGGAGACAGGACTGCGCACTGATGACAGGTAAACATGCACTGTTTCCGCTCTCCAGATGTGTTCAGTGTGTTTACATGCATACAACACATGTCAGTGTCCCCAAACAGTCCAGAGTTGTCAACTGCATGCAAACACAACTACCTCACCAGCCTCACCAGCAGCACCAGTGCTAAAACAGCACAAGAAAGCTGTTTTTTACCCAGCACAGATTATTGTTTCTACACACAATAACTGAAGGCATGCAGCTTCAGAGGAGCTGGAACTAACAAAGATTTAAAGATGGAGGATGGATTGATACTCAATAAAAAGATTACATTGGCTAAAATCCTATAAGATTCCATCGTCTGCTTAAAGAGACAGTATAGATAAAATGTTTAATGTTAAAGGCCATTAGCAACAAGCTTTAATATGAGGTCTTATATGCAGTCTTTTTTTATTTATTCGAAGCCCAGTGACACAAGAGATTTACCAAATACTGCATGCCATTTTTTTAATTAACATATTATTAAAAACCATTGTATTGTGTAGTGTTTAAAGGAAACCAAGAAGGTGCTACTGCCTTCATTGCGCATAAATCATTATGGATCAGATTTGAGATTCTGACCATCTCTCTTGTGGAGCTCTGATAAAGAACTGTGTACACAAGACTGATGAAAACACCAATATTATTTTATCTTTTAGAAACAATTCCCCTGGAAAGACTCAATCCAAACATGAATTAATCCTAATGAGCATTGTTTGTAGCCACAGTCTTATAATGTTGGAACCTGTACACCACAGAAAACCATTGCTGTAGCAGGATACATGGATACATTATTTGTTGGATTTAGCTCGGGGATGATAAATAAAAAAGGTCAAATAACTCAGCACCATCCTGTAACACAGACAGATTGCTCCTGTCCTCCTTCTCCTCCTTTGTGTCAGTTGTTACATTGCAATCTGTTACTGACCTCCTGTGGCCAGAGAATAACAACACAACATTAACCAGCATTTATAAGAATGGATAGCAATTCAAAATTGTGAAAAAATAAGTTAAATTGTTAGAGTTATATTTTTATATGAATAATTGTTTTTAAGCCTGTCATGGTGACAGGGGAGGCTTGCAGTCTGTTTTTAGGTGCATCATGTAAATCAAAGCTTCTCACAGTGTTGACAGGAACAAAAGTATGACTCAGACTATTTGATTGTAACTGCGGTTACAGCAACCACACAGTTGTTTTCAGATGTTTTTCCTTTTTTTTCTTCTTTTTTTTTAACCCATTTCAGCCTCACTCCTGCCACTCCCAGCTCAGAGAGCAACATCAGCCCTTCACCAAGGAAGAAAACTCCCCCATACACGCCAGGTGATCGTGCTTCACAGTTTGAAACTGACACTCTGGACGGCCTCGTTTCCCCATCCTCATCTGACAGCCAGCCACTCTCTTTCCCTGATGTAAGTGTCACCTGAGTGACAGCTGAGTCAACCACAGCTCTGGTCTTTTGATGTCACATGTGCCGGTCCGTCATGTCTGATTGTGTGATTTTGTTTTTATCCGTTTGGGTCTTTTCATGTTTGACACTTATGTTCTCGATGAGACTTGCGTGTTTACATCTTGGCTCATATATTTTCTTTCTGTGTCTTGACATCCAGGCTCCGACCACTCTGTTAGACACCAGCGCTCTCCGCTCCAGAGCCCAGCTGGGGAAGAAACGAGCGCCACGGTCACGACCCAGCAGAGCCGCCCGTCAGAGTGCTGCGCTGCTAGAGGGAGAGGGAGGAACCACTGAGGACTGGCTTTACCGAGACTCCACAGGTTAGCACTTCCCCTAGAGAGCTGTAATCTTTGCGTTAATCTTCATCGTTGCACCAAACAAAACCAGCTAAAATCTTGATACGATGCTCTTCCATCAGTTTACACTGATCAGGTGGTGAAATTGATGCACTCAGAAATTTAATTTTGTAGTCGAATTGCAGTTTTAATGGAAGACTGAATGTCTAACTGCAACCCACCTCATACCCCTTTTTAACTGACAACTACATGCTGACATGTAAGAATAATTTGTGTTTTCCCCATGACAGAGGCAAAGGTTGAGAGTAAAGACGATGACTCAGACTCTGAGGAGCAGGCCAGAGGAGCTGACGCCCATCCTGCTGTTGCCTCTCCACCACAGAGGGTCGCCCTGTTCCCTGGGATGGACCCTTCAGCTTTAAAGGTGAGCCTTTATCTGAGTAGAAAAACAGATTTACTGAAAGTATTCTTATGTTAACCAGTGGAATCTGACTCTGATATTAAAGCACACTCCTTTCATGTATTTTCTACTGAAACTGATGTGTTTTTATTTTCAACTCCCCTGAAAGTTCTGAAATGGCTCTTCCTTGTTCTCAGGCCCAGCTGAAAAAGAGGGGTGACTCTGACAATCAAACTGATGGACCTACTCCCTCTCCCTCCCAGCTTTCTCGCTCACCTAAGTCCCCCTTCCTTCCCCGGGCAGCCCGTGTACTGCCCCCACCTGGTGGGAAAGAAAATGGGTAAGAGACACCATTTGCATAGAGGATGCTTTTTCAGGAGACAAGGATTTCTTCTTAGCTCTTTGTTTTCTCGCATTAACTTTCTCATATCTCTTTAGTGAGGAGGACTCACCCCAGTGGTTGAAAGAGCTGAAGTCCAAGAAGCGTTTGAGTCAATATGAAAGTGAGAGCTAAGGAAATATTGAGGTGAGATAGTTCTAAGTGTTCTCTGTGTGTCTTTTCAAAACACATCAAAAAGCTCATAATTATCTTTGCCAACTGTTTTCCTCTCATTCTCTTTGCAAGGTTGCCTTAACAGATGAATCTATGTGAAACAGAAGCCTTAACGTTTGACCCAGAGAGCAGGAGAGGGGAATCTACAGCTGCTGATGTATTTTTTTTTTTTCTATCTGTTTTTTTTTTTTTTTTTTTTTTTTTTGTTCTCTGCCCATCTGGGTCGATAAATGTGCATGGTGCCTTTTTTAAAGGAGAGTCAATGTCTTATTGAAAAAGAAAAACACAAGCAAGGAGGGAAAAAAACAAACATCGGGCTGCTCTTCTTTATCTATTTCATGCTTGAACCTGTGGGAGCTCTCCTGCACCAGGAGGGTTTAACAGGGACCAGGAAAAGGGGAGGGGAAAAGTCAGTTCTTGTGGGACCACGATGCCTCTCTATCCTGGATGTGCTTCATCGTGAGCTGGAGGACAATCCAGCCAATCCTCTACAAGATGTTTGTATTTAGTTTCCTTACTCCACTGATATGTACAACTTGGCTGCGTCTGCGTCGTCCGTGCATGTGTTATCTGTGGAGGTCGTTGGTGGGAGTCAAACAAGCATTGCCATAGGATAACATTTCAGATGCTAGTAATCTTTGAACATAGAGAACAAATCACCTCTGACTTGATTGTCAGTGGGAGTGTATATCATGTTAGTAAGTGTAATCAGGAAATGTTATATTTGTATTATCATTGATTTAACAAAGACAGAGAGCTAGTTTTGAAAACAACACTCAGATGCATCACTACCGTAGAGGCTTTACAGCCTTTTACTTTGATATAGACCCTGCAACCTAACAGTGTCCCAGCTCCTGCATACTGTACTGTATATCTTTTGTCTAAGTATGTTTTGTCTTTGTGGAAGATCGATGGGGGACTTTTGGCCAACTACGTTTTGCTTCTGTCAATCATGCACACTCCTTTTCAGCACAAATACATTCTTCAGTCTTTTATGAAAACACTACTCAACCTGTCTTCCTTCCTTTATTAGAATGATTGTAGCTGACAGCATCCATCATAAGCCATACATGTCTCCTTCACACACTCCTCGATCATGTTTTGACAATGTTTTTCCAATGAATGTGCAATTTTCCCTCTATTTTGTCCCCATTAATGTGCATGCACAATCTTTATTGTCAAACCAGGCTTTGCTCAGACTGACTGGCTCAGAGTTGGGGGGTTGGTTTACATGACTCCAGTTGGAGGGATCTTTCACTCTCTACATTGTTGAAATGACTCTCTACCCTCTGTATAACTCCAAGCAGATTTGACTGTTTGCACCTGCTTACTAGCTGAACTCCTCATGTTTGCCATCCACCCACTCGCTCTGCGCTCCTGTAAAGCACTTTGTCACTTGATGCACTACAGCACTGACCTCTGCCCCCTCTTGTTGGCCATGTTTTGTCTCCTGTATTGTTGGAGTGCTCATGCAATGCAAGTGAATGTGTTGATCGAGTCTTTGGAGTGATTGTCCCTGGTTTCTATGTACATGGATGTTTTACTTTGTCATAAAATTTGAGGGTTTATTTTTATGTCCTTCCTTGTCCTTTTTTTATTTGAAAGTAAAGATGTATATTGCACTGTGTTGTACTGGCCAGTGTCCTAAAGCGAATAAATTCTTAATAAAATTTACTTGACTTTAGCTACAGCCTCTGTCTAGTGTTTCTTTCCTGTGAGATGGGTGAGTGTTGTGTGCACATGATAAAGATTTGTGTTGATGAAAATAATTTTAATCAAATCACAATCTCTGATGAAAGTGATGAAAGTTATTCAGGTTTATTGTTAAACATGTGAGTGAAAGAATTTGATCTGATGACACCAACCCAAATTTGCGAGAAAGGTGTGAGGAAGTTCAGTGTGGTAGAGATTGGGTGTAGTCCTGTGTGTGTGTGTGTGTGTGTGTGTGTGTGTGTGTGTGTGTGTGTGTGTGTGTGTGTGTGTGCATGTGTTTGTGCTGAGCGTGGCTATTTGCTGAATCCTCTTGGCTCTATCTCCCTGTACCCGCACACAGTGCTCACTGGCAGCCAGGCGGACAGGCAGGGTAGCGTGTGCCAACACAGCTGCCTATTGAGAGGCAGTGTTACGGACACAATGTAAGCGACAGACTTGCTGTATCAACAGCTTCCCCTTTTCTGCTGTTGTGGCCAGAAATAAACCATAAATACCCCCCCCCTGTCCCTGCCCTCTAATGGCTCAACCCCACCAAACACCAAGAGGCACAGAGAAAGAGGGACACTACCACTTCCAAGCAGGCATACCCAGGTAAAAGCCTCATTCTGGACATAGGAATCAATAGCTTGTAGTGTATTAATGCCAATGCAGTGGAGTCAGATGGTGCTGCATCAGTGAAGACCCAGGTTTGGAGGACTCATGGACTGTAACTGAACCTGTAAAGGACTGATGACTGTTTACTTTAAGGAATCAGGCTGTAATCTTTTGTGTCAGTTGATATCATGTTAACAGAATACTATGCACATGATTGCTACTTTACCTTAGGCCAAAATGAATTCAATCCTCCTGTTCAAGGGTGAGTTATAAATTGCAACTATGACATTGAGCTTTCCTCCTGTGTGCATATCTTTTTCCCGTGTGTACATGTATGATGGATGGTGCTTTGTCTGTGTGTGTGCTGCTGCCAAAAAGTGGAGGAGCAGTGGATCAGGAGGATGTCGGAGCAGCAGAGTGCCCCGGAGCAGCTGGCTGCTGGGAAGAGCCAGGGTGGAGCTGGAGCCACGTATAAGGTACTGACCAGAGATGAAAAGCTGCTTTAATCAGGGAGGAATTCCTCTCTGCTCCACTGCTTTACTCTTACACTTTCCTTTGGATCCTGTCTGTATCATATCATCACCACATGAATTCTTCGTAGACATTAAATGCCACTTCTTGGAGGTCTTGATCTCAAACTTCCTGGTGACATGCAAGTCTCTCTCTCTCACTCTCTCTCTCTTTCTGTGATCCAGGTGGTGCTGTTTGAGTTTGAGAACTTCCAGGGCTGCAAGGCGGAGTTTTCTGCAGAGTCTAAAGATGTGTCAGAGAAGGGACTGGAGAAGGTCGGATCTGTGATAGTCGAGTCAGGACCGTGAGTAAAGTGCATCTTTCATTTAATCTTCCCTCACATACGCACCAAGAAATGTGTTATCAACCTTGTCATGTTTGATGTGGTGTCAGATAAATGTTACCATCTGTGTTCTCCTTTTTTCCCTCACAGCTGGGTGGGTTATGATCGACATGGGTTCACAGGGGAGCAGTTTATTCTGGAGAAGGGCGAGTATCCACGCTGGGACACCTGGACCAACAGTCAGAACAGCTACTCCCTCTTGTCTGTAAGGCCACTCAAAGTGGTGAGTGGCTCGTCTCAATGCAAAACAAGATCTTACAAACTAACATGTGCAGTGTTTCAAACGGAAGCTGCCCATATGTTACTTTTTTACTAGTCACTCTTTTAATTTTGTATTTTGCCATCACTGTTTTACCTGGTTTTACCAAGTATCCATGTGTCTGTTTCTCCTCAACAGGACAGCGCTGAGCACAAGCTACACCTGTTCGAGAACCCTGGATTTACAGGTAGAAAGATGGAGATCGTTGATGATGATGTTCCCAGTTTGTGGGGCCACGGTTTTCAGGATCGTGTAGCAAGTGTCAAGGCTCTTAACGGAACGTAAGATCCTCCCTAAATCCCCATTTCATCCATTTCTCTTGTTTTTTTCCTGTTTAACCAGTCTGACTCCAAGATAATAAGTTATTATAATCTATTTTTTCTGTTTTCCCTTCCTATAGATGGGTCGGCTACATGTACCCAGGCTACAGAGGCCGCCAGTTTATCTTCGAGCGAGGAGATTTCAAGCACTGGAATGACTGGGAGGCCCCTGCGCCCCAGATCCAGTCTGTCCGACGTGTGCGGGACATGCAGTGGCACAAGAGGGGCTGTTTCACCGTTCCTGACCCAGATCCAGCTCCCGGCCCCGGCCCCGACCCCGACCCCGCCCCAGCACCTCCTGCCCCCCCTGCAACAGCTGGAGCCAGCTGAGCAGGATCCTCACCCTCATAGCCTCCCCCCATGCTGACAACAGTGCCTGCCCTCTGCCTTAACCTAACCATGGCAAACGCTGCTTGTGCCCAGTGAGGAGTGCCATGTATGTTTCAGTGGCGAATAAAAGTTGTTTGACCTGGAGTCGGCCCTGTTGTTGATGATGTCATACTTGTGCGTCAAGGTGGAAATTATAGCTTAAGCTGAGATAGTAAAGATGTGGAAAAACCACTATCAGTGATGACACCGATGTGGAAATAGTGCAGCAGATAAACTGCAGATGTGTTTAGCGCTGAATTCATTTCCAAGGCACGTGTGCCATTTTTACTGCCTGTGTTTCCCCACTTTAGTCAGACAGCTCATCCAGCATTAGGAGCATATGACTTATTCAGTGAAAATGTGAACACGCATCTGCTTAACAGCACTGGAAATGATGTCATACTGTTCGTATGCTCGCTATTAAAACAGGGTGCACAGCATTCCCATCCACAGTCATCACTGTGCAATTGATGGTTAATGATCCTCGTGATGAACGGTCACCAGGTTAATATAGGAGCTAATATATACTACATTAAAATCATGTAAATATTGAAAAATATATCAGCTATGTGCATAGTTTTGATAAGTTAAATATTAGACTTCTCATCCAAACAGTGCACATGCAGGCTAATATTTCAATGTACTATTGATGTATTATTCAAAAATATAACAATTCCCTCTATAACATGATTAAGAAGAGACGTTTAGAGGTCTAAAAACAGAATAGAGTGACACTGTGTTCTTCCCTATGCTTTAGATTTTCTAGCATGCCAGTATTGAATACATGCAACGACAAAAAAAAAATGTATTCTACCTCTGAGCTTTAAGAAAACACATCCTAAAATTCATCCATATCGAGTCCAGGGGGTTGACCACACTGAATAAGGATTATCTGGATTTCTAACACTAATTTTCATGGTGTGTATGAGCTATTTCTGGGCTGTAGTGTCACTTTCAGTCCTACAGTGAAGTGCAGCATAAAGTCTTGTTGACATGAGCTCTAACACCCAGAGCCCTAATTCAGACGTACACAAAAGGGGTTGCACTAAAATATGGAGCTGTATTGCTTTTTGTACCCTTATATTCCTCATGAACACTAGATGTAGGCTCAGGCCTGTATTTTGCAAACCAGATGTTGATTGTGAATCTTGGCTGTAATCTCAGGAAAAACATATAATTAACCAGTGCTCCCTGATACAATCTTTTCCTGGTTCTGTTGAACTGAAATGAAGTGTAATGAAGTGAAAAACATAAGATCAGCAGCACATGTCTTTGAACACGAAAAAACTCATAGACCTGAATTTGCCAAAATCCTGATTGTGTCTCAAACTGGCCATCTGTCTTATAGAAGCACACTCCTCTATTAGATTAATTTAGATGATGAAACAACATTTGAATGCAGCACAAACAGTTCACTGAACTATTTCTGACTGTGAGGTAATTAGGGCCGACTGGATCTGTTTCTGCTCTCTGAGGTTTAGTCATCTACAGGAGTTGGAGCATTTTACACATGATGTGGGTAGTTTAAGAGCTGAGGCCCATGATCCTCACAGTCTCCATCCAGGACTTTCACTGTATGTCAGTTCAATAAAACACACTCTCTTCACACATACTGTTATATTAATCAGCTCTTTGAGGTACCCAGCACCATAATGTAATACGACAGTTGTGTTATGTGACCCCTGGGGAAGTTATCTTGGTGTTTGGAAAATGGAAAGACAACCACAAGATGACACAACTGCACTGATCTTTATGGACGTCCTCACACAGGTCAGAGCACCAGGTCAGGTCAGCGCCGCTGGAGCTACTGCATACAGGTGGTGGGTGGGTGAGGGGAGGAGTCACTGAGGTTGATACACTACTGTTTTCAATGGTAAATAACAAAATACGGTATGAACTCTCTGAAATAACAGGAGGATTGCTTGGACAGTATCCTTAGTATCAATGCTAGAGGTGGTCAGTTGTTAGCTTCAGGGTGCAGGGCAGCTGTGATGGGGATCATGTAATGTACTGAACACCTTAACACCACTGTCTAAGAAAGACAGACAAATTGCATAGAAGTCTTCACAGTAAATTTCATCAGGTATCTCATTAAAGTAAAAATCTATTTTGCACCTATATACCAACATAAATACTCCACATGCTTCTCATGCCCACTGAGCTGTGTCGTCAAGGCCATGCAGACACCTTCTAACTGCACGTGCGCAGGAGAAAAGTGGATTTAACCCGTGTTTTAGAGTTTTAGCTGTTGTAATTACACCGTGACTTCCAAGTGAAAAGATCCCTATTAAAGGCAGCAGAGTAAACATTTAAAGTATCACAACAAGCGCAGAAAAATGGCACAGAAGTATTTCAGTAGACACACCTCTGCCTCTACATTGAAACAGACCAACGCAAAACATCAGATCTACAACCTCCACTTTAGTTTATCTGTCCTCACACGTCACACATGACACTTTGACCGAGTTGTGTTTAAGTTATACATATTATTTAAATGCTTAGATTTACACTTGGCTCAAAAATGACTTCTCTACATATTCACACAATATATATTTTTAACTTCTGTCCCCTTGTGATATTGTCGCATGCAGATATCAGGTCATTAAAACTAAATAAAAGGGGAAATGAACCATTTTGCAGCAGTAGAAGAAGTGTAATTGTTTATACAGTAAACAATGTAAATATACTCAAAATAACAGTACAGAAGTAACAGTACAGAAGACGTTATTATAAGCAAAATGTTGTTTATTGTTAGTTACAGCATTTTATTGTTGTAGTTAGTGGAGGTGAAGATAGTTTTATCTACTTCACATACAGTTACGTACTTTAGTTCAGTGGATCCCACCCCGGGAATCGACCCCCTCCAAACGGTCACAAGATAAATCTGATGGTTGTGAGATTAATATGGTAGAAAAGAAGAAAAAGAAGAAAAGACAGCTGCACAAAATGATACTGATTTAGGGACTGTGCTGTTTTTGTGAAATATTGGATCATTTGACCTTGTTGGGCTTCAAACAATTATTTAATTGAAACCATCTGAGATGTTTGGAGGGGAAATCACTCTTTAGTTGGTCTGTAGCTGCAGCTGTCAGATAAATATAGTGGAGTAAAAACTATTAGATTTTCCTTCTGAGCATAAAATGGAGATACTCAAGTACAAGAACCTCAAAGTTGTACTTTGACACAGTGCTTCACTACATGTATTTACTTTACTCGGGTGCCATATTACTTACATTGAATACAATGGATTGTCACTTAACAATTTTTTTTACTGTCAACAGGAGAAAGATGTCATTTGATTGAAGTTGAATCCAACCACAGGCGCTGTTCTCTTTTATCTTTGCAAACAGCAGCGGCAATGGATTTTCACATTGAACAATACGACTGTTTTCTAGAAATGAAATACTAAATAAACCTACACTTGTGTAAATATTCAGCAGTGTTTTGGACTGTTATTCAGTTCAGTCCCAATCTCTCCAGCACAGTAAACCCCATCTTTTACAATCCTTCTCTTTCTCTCTCCCTTTCATTGTAGGTGTGGAACTATTGGCACTGTTTGTGCTGAATCATGTGGATATCGAACAATGACTGGCTGGACAAAACTGACAACTAATGAAATAACTTTGTGGGAGTGTGACACCCAAGGGAGGGGGGAGGCTACACGGTGACCCCTCATTTCAGTGTGCTGGGCCTATGGCAGGCCGATCTGCAGGCCAGCTTGGACGCTTTGGGTACTGTTGGCAAAGTTTCCACCCCTGGGCATCCCGTATATATTGAGCTGATCGTGCCATCACAAACACACTGGCACAGACAGGTACTGGTAAGGGGTTTATATCCGTTGTGCTGTATTTTGTTAAGTTTACATTTATAATTTTTTTTTTTTTAACCGCTTGTTTTTCTTTTGCAACTATGTTTTAGGTTTAATCTTTACAAACTCTATCCCATGCTGCAATGCAGTGATTCTATGTTCAGATGGTTGTGAATTTGTTTTGGAGGGACAGGAATGGGCACTTTTGAATATGAGAAAATAATAGAAAACAAAATCTGTAAAAGAGGGATTAATAGCAGTTTGAACTGCTCGGATTTTAGCTTTAATATATATATACATTTTTAGATTATGTGAACCTCCATAGATATTTATCAGAAACAATAAAATTACAATTTAGTCTTTGTTTCTTTTCAGTTTTATCCTTGCCGATCCGTTCACTATGGCCACAGACCACCAGAACCCTGCATCCAAGCAGCAGCAGCCAGGCACCAGTGCATTTAAGGTGAGGACAGGCAGAGACCGACTCAAACACAATTTACAACTTCCTCCTTCTTGTAAACACTTGTGCGCTCTCCTTATTTAGATGCTTGCATCTCCCAAAAATCAGATTGGCAACAGATGGACATGCTTGAAATTAAGACCAGTAGCTCAATAACACTCACAGAACTCTTTCACACATATTCTCTTCTTTTCTCCCTCTGGTACACAGCTGGTTATCTATGAGCAGGAAAACTTCCAGGGACGCTGCCATGAGCTGACTGGCCCCTGCAACAACCTCCAGGAAGCAGGCGTGGAGAAAGTGGGCTCCATACTGGTGCTGTGTGGACCGTGAGTGTGGGTCAGACACAGACAGAAAACAAGGAGATGACTGACAGACAAAGAGGGACTGACCCTCAATGAGCGGAGGGATGGCGTGGGAAAAAATGGACTGAAAAACAAATGAATATGTGGTACATATATTTAAGTAGCTTTATTTCCTGCACCAACCACAACCCTCCATCTTTTTCTCCTGTGGCCTCTCAGATGGGTGGGATACGAGCAGGCCAGCTGTAAGGGGGAGCAGTATGTGTTTGAGAAGGGGGAGTATCCTCGCTGGGATTCCTGGACCAACAGCAGGCGCAGTGACACCATTGTTGCATTCCGCCCGATTAAAGTGGTAAGACAGCACACTTTTTTTTACCCCCCCCCCCCCCCCCATCAGTCATCCCAACAGTGGCTCAACAAATCACCCACTGGATTGTTTTGTTGCTCTCTCAGGACAGCCAGGAGCACAAGATTGTCCTTTACGAAAACCCCAGCTTTGCAGGGAAGAAGATAGAAATCATAGATGACGATGTCCCCAGCTTTCACGCACACGGCTACCAGGAGAAGGTTTCTTCTGTTCGGGTTCAGAGTGGCACGTGAGTCCACCGTGCAAGAAAATGTTGTATGATACTCTTTTCACTGTCCTTTGACCTCTAACTGTGTCTTCTCACTTCTCCCTCACTCTCTGCTGCTGGTGCTCCAGTTGGGTGGGCTATCAGTATCCAGGCTACAGAGGCTATCAGTACCTGTTTGAAAAGGGGGAGTATAAGGACAGCGTTGAGTTCGGAGCCCAGATTCCTCAGATCCAGTCGGTGAGGCGCATCAGAGACATGCAGTGGCATCAGAGGGGCGCTTTTCACCCCGTCAACTAAGCTTGTGACTCTTCCCTGTCATGAACCCTGACCTCGGCCGCCTTACTCCCCGCCAGCAGCAAACCCTTTGCCCTTCATGTACACCACAAAGCATTTTGATATCTATTGCAGCTGTTGCAATAGTGACATTCTTTGAAGCAAATTAATAAATCTTTATTGCTTACATTTGACCTGGTTGTGTGGTTTACCTCTGATTTGCCGTCTGCTTACAGACTTCTCACCAACACTCTACAGGGAAGGATTTAAAGCTATGCCAGTAATGTTTATTAACTATTTGAATCATCTATGAAAGCACCACAGATGCATTTCAGGGCTTTCATTATTACAGCTTCATGTGCACATTTCAACCCCCGACCGCTAGGCTGTGCTGCAGACGTGTGAGTCACGCGCTGTTTTCCGGTGAGGAAGAGCTGACGGTACATGATGAAACAACATGCTACTTAACCCAGTCGTGTAAAACTTATCTTGTTTATGTAAGAAAAGTTATATTTTATCAGTACTTTTCCTCGTGTATTTCCTCCCCGCACTCTCAATTCAGACCTCGGTTCATCGGAAACTTTGGTATGAAATGTTAAATAAGATATATTTAACTATTAGCTTAACTTGGCTAGCGAGAAACACGTTTAATGTTGTTGATTCTCAGTTTTGGTGTCGCTGGACTTTAATCAAGCTACTAAACCTGATAATTAAGTGTCATTTATCGCGTGCTTTACCTGTATTAACCTATTTCAAAGAGTTATATGAAAGGTTGTAGTTGTCGTCGTCTGTATCAACTTCAGCCTAGTAAGTTTTTGTTGCTGGGGACAGACCCAACCTCACACCTAACTTAGCTAGCCAAGATTCACCTTCAAAACTGGCATTTTAAAAAAGTGTTGTTTCTTATCCAAAGTACATTTCCTGTAAAATAACGATTAAAGGCGTTTTATGAGTCATTTGTCCCAACTCTTGAATTCGGCATAACGTGAACACACACCAATCACTGATGTTACTGTGGCTTCTTACCTTTTTTCATAATGCCCGTATGTTGTAAAAGGTGAGTTAGCCAAAATGTCCGTGTGTAAATAGCTGCTCCATTTTGTTTTGCTGCACATTGTGGCACCAAGTAACAACACAGTAAAAGTTAATTAAAGTTAGTTTAATAAGCAAATTAACACCGAGTATAATGAATCACTGTTCTCCAGCTTATCACTGTTGTTGTATGTATGTATGTAGTATTGAACTGGGACACAGACAGTGTTTGCCTATGTATATTGAATCACATAGTGAGCTAATTGCCAGATTTGTAGTATTCTGTGTGATGAGCTCTTCTTTAGATAAATAATGTATTTGTCTGATAGAAGCTTTCCCAAAGCACAGCCAGTATATTAAACTTTTTGGAGTCTTAGATGTAGGTATTTCAGGGGTATGTTTACCAAAATAATACTGTAAAAATCACGAAAATCAAGTGTGAACATGGTGAAAGGATGGGATTTGATACCACAATGAATGATAATCCATGTACAGGAAACAGAGTGTATTGAAACATCTACAACAAAAAGATGGGGAATTATAGGTTAATTTGTTCACAGGAATTTGGCATGAAAATATTTGGGAACATTTGTTTAGCTAATTTCTAACATCATTCAACAAACTTCCTCCAACAGTAAAGATGCCTGTCCTGTGCAGCAGCTGTACTGAGAAACGAGCTGTGCTGAAACGTCCAAAGACGGGCCACTCGTTGTGTAAGGGGTGCTTCTTCTGGGCCTTCGAGGAGGAGGTACATCAGACGATCGTGGCAGCAAAGCTTTTCAAACCTGGGGAAATAGTGGGAATCGCCGCCTCAGGAGGGAAGGACTCTACAGTGCTTGCACATGTAATGAAGCTCCTAAATGAGCGATACAACTATGGCCTTGAACTTATGCTTCTCTCAGTGGATGAGGGAATCACTGGTTACCGAGACGACTCGTTGGAGACCGTAAAGAGGAATCAG
The DNA here is from genome assembly GCF_002814215.2 of Seriola lalandi dorsalis. Lineage (NCBI taxonomy): Eukaryota > Metazoa > Chordata > Actinopteri > Carangiformes > Carangidae > Seriola > Seriola lalandi. The sequence goes on from NW_019525496.1 coordinate 3,846,040, forward strand.
CAACAGTATGAGCTGCCACTGAAGATTGTGTCTTATGAGGAGCTGTATGGCTGGACTATGGATGCTATAGTGAAGCAGGTGGGACTGAAAAATAACTGCACCTTCTGTGGAGTGTTCAGACGGCAGGCATTAGACAGAGGAGCCATCATGCTGAAAGTGGACAAGATATGTACAGGTAACTTCAAATCCAAATGGCATTATTAAAGTATCAGTGCAAGTTTTAACCTTGAAATATGATGGCAGCCTCAGTGTTAATGTCAAAGAATTTTTTTTTTTTTTTTAGAATTTGTTTCAATAGCTGGATGTGTTTTTTTTTGTACAGGTCACAATGCTGACGACGTGGCAGAAACGGTTTTGATGAATGTCTTGCGAGGTGACATAGCTCGACTGCGTCGCTGCACTGCCATCTCCACAGCCAGCGAGGGCGAAGGGGTCGTGCCGCGCTGCAAGCCCCTTAAATATGCGTATGAAAAAGAAATTGTTCTGTACGCTTACTTTAAGAAGTTGGACTACTTTTCCACAGAGTGTATCTACTCTCCCAATGCTTATCGTGGCTATGCAAGGACCTTTTTAAAGGACCTGGAGAGCGTAAGGCCCAGCTCCATCATTGATATCATTCACTCCGGTGAGAACCTGTCTGTGCGGGAGGGGGTGAAGATGCCTGTGCAGGGGACCTGTAATCGCTGCGGTTACATCTCCAGCCAAGCACTGTGCAAGTCCTGTGTGCTGCTAGAGGGGCTGAACCGAGGCCTGCCGAAGCTGGGTATAGGCAAACACCACCGTCTGCATGACAAAATCCTCTCCCAGCAGCCCCTTACCGAGAAGGAGGAGAGGAAGCTGAAATCAGTAGACTTTTGACAGTTATTATCACCTGTTTATTTACTATAGGACTGAAGATATATAATGAAATTTTAGAATAAACCACTTTTGTTGTGTTTTATATGGGAAAAGACTAGTCTAAGAAATCAAATCTCTTATTTGTTTTCATTCATCATTAATAGAATATTCATTAAGTTCATATGTTTGTTACATTCAATTTTTAGTAAAATTGAGAAAACCTGTTACACTGGTGTTGTGTCTTTACACCAGAATGTCCATTCACTTCTGTTTTACAGCTGCTGACCTGGATCACTGAGATACTATGTGGACACAGAAATGTGTGTTTACCTTAGGGTACTATTCAATAATAGCTGAATGGTACATGTATCCAGTGGTTTTTGTAGTAATTTGCCATCTGTACAACACACATAGGAGATGGGAAAAAGTGGAACATTTTCTGCTTATGTTAATGCTTTGGTATGAAATTAAGTATTTTTCTGTTTTCAGTTAATTATTAAACTTTGTGATTCAGCATCATTTGGATTTTTAAATACTAATTATCTACACACACCTAACAAGTGTAGTCCTGCGTTATGTGAGGTGCAGAGACAAGGACTTGCAACATTTTTTTTCATTTTCTAGTTAAATTTTACTGGAATCTCACACAGACAGCATGTTTTATTTCTTTATTTTATGCTACCTCTTATGTCCCACTGCACCAATCTCTGGGGAGGATATGATTACATTCATGGTCACATTCCAAGGTGTTTTATGAACTGATTTAATAAATGTGTTATCCCATGTTTTCAGTGTTGTCTCCATTTTTCTATGTTTTTTTTTCAGATGAGGAGGATGCAGCACTTAATGTATAAGCTGATGCTCAGTGTTTTTACTAATAATGCCACATTACTATTATGAAGGCAGTAAGCTTGGTCTGCCCTGAAAATATGCTTGCTGCTGGGGATGTATAGCAGTACAATCTAGCTGTGTCCTTTTGCCACAAACAGTAAACATGTTCACCGTCCTCTTACACTTTCAAATCCTGTTTACTGCATGCTACACATCCTGTTTATTAGATACCTGCATATGTTCCTGTATTTCATTGAAGTCTATATACAGAGGGATTCACTGTATAGTTATTTTCAACTTCAGAGTTAGAGTGTGGTCCTAGGTATATGTTTTAGTGTTAATGCAGTATCTATCTATCTATCTATCTATCTATCTATCTATCTATCTATCTATCTATCTATCTATCTATCTATCTATCTATCTATCTATCTAATCTATCGAATCCTATATTAATGTGTAGTTCCTACCTGTGGCCACTAGATACCGCTCATTACTGAGCCTCAGTCAGAGCGCGCGCTCAAGTGAAGTACACATGCACAAATCGCAGCGCGTTCACGAGAGCTATCCTGACCAACTTCCAGGAGGAGCAGTGGTGAAGTTCTGGGAGGAAAATTCAGACTTCGTAAACAGTCGAGAGGCTCACCGAACACAAAGCTGACACGGGCCACGACCAGGCAGCCACTATGGACGATTTAGGTAAGTTATGGAGTTGTTTTTACAAATCTCGGTGTTTTCCTACAGCGGTCAGTGAGGAGCGGAGAGCAGGGTGGAGGAGTTAACGTTAACGACGAGATTTTACGTTGAAAAGACACTTTCTGGCCCAGTGTAGTCACACAGCTCAGGAAAAGCGAGATAATTGTGTTACAGTGCAGTGGGACTGTGTGACACATTTCTCATTTTACCCACTTTGTTTTTTTTGTTTTTTTTATATATATAAGCAGCGTAGTAACTTAACGGCTGGACATGGTTAGCCTTCACCACTACCTCCTTTTAAACTCTCCTCCCTGTAGTAGGTGGATGTTTCTGATAATAACACCGTATCCTGCTCATTTAAATCAACCTGTTTTTATCAACATGCGTGCCAGAGGGAGGAGATATTTGGCTGACATTTTGACATCGAGCTTTAACATTACCTCCTCAACTTTTGCCCCCAGGCTATTCATTCCAGCTTTGAAGTGGTGGAGTCAACAGGCCTCCCCATTTAGACTGCTCAGTGCAGCACAATGTGAGCTCAGCCCTGGCTTGGCTGGCTTATAATGGATCTCCAGTCTGATGGAGCAGCCTTAACTGCTAGTGATACTTAATAACTGAACATACTCTCCCTTGGAAAGTCTTGATACGGGAGACAAAGGTGTCATTTGGACAGTAGAAAACGCTGAAATTGTACTTCTTGTTAAATACTGTACATAATGAGATGTGGGAGTCACAAGTTCAATTCAAGAGGGAAAAAAAACACTCAAAAGAAACCGAACATGGTCTCTCAGTATGTAAAAGGTGCTGATAACACTTGGTTGTAGGTAAAATAGTGGTATTTGTTGGTAGGGTCATGACCTTGTGCTTATCCTGTTGATTTCTGCTACTTTAATGGATGGAGCTGCTACACAATTGCTTGGTTAACAGATGATTAATTTCACATTAATAAATTAGAAGTGTCTTCATATCATATGGTTCCAAGACACAAACTTAACTTCTGGCTACCAGCCACAGTGGCTACATATTAAAAATTAACAGTTGATTATTTATTTACTTGACACCATTTCTCAGTAGAACATGAAGCTCTGATTGGTCCAATGGTTATCTGTCAAAATGGCTGTCAAAGTAGATAAAGTTACTAGGTAAAAGCAGGTTCTTTTCCAGCACGTTGATGGTGCCTATTTTTGATGTTTCATTTCGTGTTAAAGTTACATTTACTACAAATGTGTGTCTGCTGATTGATGATAAAGTTGTTTTAGCCTCTCATATTATTTTTTGGGGAGTTATCATTTATTAAGCTCTATACATTGACTAATGCTAATTCAGAGCCCAGAGTAACTGGGTGATTTGTGTGATTTGTATGACGATCAGTCCAACACCCAAAGATATTCACCTGTCGCTGTTATAAACATGGAAAAACGGCAAACACTCACATCGAAGTAGTGATGTCTGGCATTTGTTCTTAATAAATGTCTGAAAAATTAATCAATAATCAAAATTGACACCATTATTTTTCTGTCGATTGAAAAATCATTAAAGTAACAAATTCTGTTGGCTTTTAAGATACTCTTATCACCCCCATGTCTATTACCAGCACTGATGACAATTAATTTATCCTGCTGGGGTAACTCCATGCAGTCAACTCCATCTATTTTTTTTGTGCCACTTTAACCAGCCTCCTCTTTGGTTCATTGGTCCATGACCTTTGGCCCTGAACCTCTGAACTTCTAATTTTGTTGTTATAGTTTTCACCAGCTGGTCAGTTTGCTATATTTACCTTGCTAATTCAGAATAAATCGCTTGTTTTGCCTGCCAGGTATCTGTAGGAGTGCTTCCATTGTCCCGAGCTCCCAAAGTAGAAAGGCAGTAGATTTGTGAATTGTTTAAGTGGAGAGGCGATGGCCCACATTTTGAGCTTGGCCTGCTGTGAGAATACCTCCAGGGCACATTAGATGCTCTAGCTGCCATGGGCTAGTGAAAGGGCTGATTGTTGGTGGAGAGGGAGCCTGCAGCCCCACTGAAGTAGTGAGAACAGCAGGCTGAAGAAGGGGGCGAGGCTGCAGAGGAATGTCGAACATCACTCTGTATCAGGGTCTAAGGCCAAATACTCTCTGGGTCATGACTCACCTCCTACCACTACCACCAGAGGGAGGGCTGTCGGTTTCAGTCGGTTCTCCTCAAACACAAGTCCTCTGGTAATTGGAGACACGTAGAGATTGTAAAAAGGTCTTTGAGCTTTGAGCAAAACCATTAATTTTAAATGTCATTCAACTGCTCTGCTACCAAAATCTAAATATTATTGTACACATCATGTAGCTAACCCCTCCCATGTCCTCCCTAAATATGCAAGAACAAACCATGTTAAATATTTGTAAATACTTTATGACTGGTCAACTGTACTTCCAGTAAATCCCCAGCTAACAAGCCCCCACAGGTCCTTGTCCTGAGGCTCACTGATGACTGACAGGTCTACATGGAGGTGTCTGGAAACCTGATCACACTCTACTCTTTCCGTCTTTAAATTGGTATCGATCTGCCCACGTTGGTTAGCACTCGAGGAAGGGAATTCCCTCAGCAAAGTGTGAGCAATCCTCCAGTCTCCACCTCTGAGTCACAGTTTTCCAGAGGTTTTCTCCAATCAGTCCAGGCCAGGTGGCAGCCAGGCCTGACTTCACTGTCGTTACCGCCCAGGGGGACAGGTCCTCACCCAGATGTGGCCCTGAAACCATATGTGACAGTGTCCTGTCTGTTTGCCTGTTTTGCTTCTGTGTTTCATGTTTGTGGGATAAGAAGCCGCCACTCGACTTTCTGTGAATTCCTCACGATCGTGTGAGATTCAAGCAGGCTGACCTCATTGGGCTGTGGACGCCCCGCTTCATGTCTGCAGGTTAACACAGAAGAAAATGGATTAGTGCAGCCTTGCGTTACACTGGAGGGTCATGACTAAAGGGAGAATAAGACTCGAGCATGCTATACTCCTTTTGATTGCGAAATCCCTCTGTTATCGACCTGGCGAAGTGGGCAACTACCCCAGGAGCCCCAGGTTCTCTGTGTGGCAGTTTGATTCACTGTGTATGTATTTGTTTAGCATCATTAAATCAAAATAGAAACAGAAATAAGGACCCAAAGGCACCTAACTTTGGGAACTCTTAGTTTGGGAACTCAAGTTAATCCAATACAGATCAAATCAGTTAGGTTAGTTTTCATAGTGTGACCAGAAAATTGCACAATGCAGCAGCATACACAAAGCAAAAGAACTGACGCATATTGTTACACCCTTCATGATTTAGCTGTTTCCTTTACAGACTTTTATGTAGCTAGTAATTATTAGACGTCTGTATGTAAGTCGGCTTATACACACAGCTGTAGACAAATGTGGCTTAATCTTTTTTACTTTAATGAGATTGGCTCAGCAAGTAAAACATTGAAGAAGACGTACATTAAAGAAAGAATATTGCACAGTAGAGTTCAGTAACCTGCCAATGTACAAACATGCCTTATTCTTGCAACAACAACAAAAAACGCAGCAGAGAGCATCTAGGGGTCTGTCACAGCCAGGCCTAACAACCGCATGAGCCGCTCAGCTCAATTTTCACCCACACACAGGTCCATGTGTAGCTACAGGCGGTGGTTATGAGGGCTGAAACAGCAGCACCTGCTACACATACATGCCTTTTGTAAACAGGCAGCAGTCCTGTTAGATTTACTGTAACTATATCAGTTAATCACCTTGTAGAGGAAGGCCATATTCTCCAAGCAGAAGTGAAAGTTGGCTGTTGTAGAAGCAGCATGGTCTTAAATGTTTACAGCGTTTGCACAGCATACCAAAAGATCTTAGAAGGTCTTTAGTGGTTTCTGTGTCCCAGTGCGTCGGCAGCACAGAGTTAGTGTTACCAGACTAGCTATCATCACCCCATGAGAGCTGCAAGGTTAGTGCATACCGGCCCTAACCAGCGGGCTCGCCTGCTAGGCCAGAGGGAAGCTCGGGGCTGTAAATCAGTCTTGTTCCCGAGCTCCACACCCATCCTGTTCTGGGTCTGGGGAAGAGAAAGCTGCATGGCTGACCTCATCGCTTAGGCAACAGACCCTGCCCCACATCCTGAGGAAACAGAGGAGAAAAACAATGAGCAGAGTCAGTGTTGGAGTCCAGCTAACATTGGTAAAAGGGGGGCAGCTGTAGGCCTTCAAACTGTGATCCTGCTGCCACAACAGCGTTTTCACTACCAAGTGCAGTGTCTCGCATTGTTGCTTCAGTTGCAGCACTCGTCACTCTTTTCCTCCTGCCATGCTGTTTCCACACCTTCCTTGTTTCAGACCTTGTAACTTGGCTTAGAGAACAGTGCTGATTGTTTTCCTGACAGTTCTGGGTAATGTAGTAGGAATCTGAGTCCAAGCTGGATTTTTCTAACATTACCCAAGTAGGGGAACACTTAAGGACATGTTTAAAGAGCGGGGAGTTTCATGTCTTTCAGCAGGGCAGGAACTCTCACTTCTGTTTTCTAAACACTCAAGCTCCACTATCATGTGAAATGTAAATGTAAACTGTGAGAACTGTCAAGTGAAAACATTCTTCAACTATTGTGATACTCTGACTCTGTCAGTCACTTTTCAAGCGAAAGAAAAACACTACCAAAGATTTACTGGTTGCAGTTTCTCAAATGAAATGTACCAAATTATTAAGTGATTAATAGAAAAAAAACTTTTCTTGATTAATGTTTATCAAACCTTTTCACACCAAGGACCCCTAAAGTGACACAAATTAGACCAGGGTCCCACATCACACACGAGGTATTTGCTATTAGATGTTTTATTACAGAAAATGTTTGAAACCCATGAACAACATATTCATACATTCTGTCATTGTGTTAGTTACAGTGTTAGTTATAGTGGAAATAAATGATTCCCCTTTTTGCTGGGGACACCCAGGAACCCACTCCCAACCCCAAGGACCCCTGGGGTTCCCGGACCCCACTTTGAGAACCACTGTTCTAGATTAATGAATATTGAAAGTAACTGTTAGTTGTAGCTCTAGAGTGTGTTTCATTCAGGCAAAGTTAATGTACAGCTGCTGATTTTTAGACAATATTTAACATGTTTGAGGATTGGATTCTTCTACTAAATGAGCAAATGGGTTTTGTAGAGAGACATGTTTAGATTTAGATAGTATGGTATTGGAAAAAATATAATTAAACAGAATATAATAAATATTGTATATAATAAAACAGAACAAAAAGATTACAGCCAAGCTACACCCAGCCCTATTGGTTATAAATCAGACTGGGTGGTGCAGACAACTGTCCTGTTCATCTATAGGTTATCTACATGTCTGGAGCATGGCTGGATGTTTCAGTGTTTTAGTACAGGACAACACAGCCTTTCTTTTTGGGTCTTCCTCATTCTACACAATTACACTCTCGTATGGCACAAAAGACCACTCACTGACATACAGTCCTCACACATGCATGGCTTTGAATGTGTCCACAGTGACTGGGTGTTACATCAGTCTTTAGACTTTCCCCTGTCATCTGATTTACTGGTCTGTGGGGAAGTGCTTTTATTTTGGTCCAGCGTTCTCTCGAGGGGGGTGTCATCTTTCGGATATGGGGCTGCTGAGCAGGGTATTTTTAGATATGTTTATTTTGAAGTAATCACCCCAAGATGCTTCTGTCTTTCTGATAGTATGCTATTACACTCATTCATCCTTTGTCTGTGTGGGCCTGTGTGTTATACTGTACTGTACCATTTTTAAGCTCTAAGGCTTATCATTTATTTGAATATTCCTCTCTTGGTGCATTTTTTAATCTGTTTCTCATTTTCTCTCATTCACTCACATTCTCTGTCTCTGTGCCCCTGGTTTCTACCCAGCCCCCTGGCATCTCACCCCCTCTCCCTGGCCCCTGCCTGTCTTGTTTGATATAAATATCGTGTCGGGTTGTCCTGATGGGGTAGGGTTTCGCTGTGGGGCTGTGGCCGGTTCTGCTCTTTTGCTCCCTGGCTATAAACAGGTGAGCTGTGGACCCAGCGTTGCCCACATGTTAATAGAAGAGATTAGATGGCTCCGGTTCCTTCCCTGCCGGCCTGTCTGCGCTGTACTCCATGCTCTGTGGGAAATGTGCAGTAAAAACATTGACATCTCCCTTATCCTGGTATTCAAAGCATGCTGTAGTTAGTGGAATGGGTCCTGTAATTGTCAACACATTATTTTCATTTTCTGGACTGACAGATAGGGTTTTGTATCCGAGCACATTCCTCACCGGCTCTCTACCTTGAGTCCTGCGGTACTGGAGGAATGTGTGTTCTGCTTGAGTAGATTTTATTACAAAGCATCATTTTGATTCCCGGAGCGGACAGAGGAATGTGAGGAATTCCCCATGCACCTTCGCTCCCATCTGATAAACACTGCAGGACCGTGGCAGGGCCTTGAGTGAGGAGGGGGTGTGCACAGGCAGGACTGTACATGTACCCACTGCCACAAGAATGTACAGTATCCACATAACTCCAGACTTGTTTGTTGAACATAATGGAGATTAGTTACCACAGTGTGACCACAGATGGATCCTATGACAGAGTTAGCTACTGTTAAAGTAAATCGTATATTGTTTGACTGGGATTGATGAATTCATCTTGAATTATTAGTCCCAGTCATGTCCTTTTTGATGACAACTTTATTCCTCCAGACCCTGCACAATGGACTATTGAGTCAGGATGCTGTTAGAGTAGAATTGGACTTTGTCCATCGCGGCTTCTACCCCCTGTCTGGAATGGAAAAGATTAGCTTGTAACTTGGCTTACAGTGCATGTTTGCATTCTTAATGCTTCTAACTCTTCTTGGACCAAACTCGTCCGAGGCTGGCGAAAGCCTGGTGTCCGTCCTCATGCCCGATTCAATGCTGCCCTCCTCAGGGACATAAGGGAAGCAAGAAAATTTCAGTAGCATCTTCATTTTCCTCTTTTTATGACCTGCAGCAAATGATATCAAAGAAATGCACTTGATGGTCACTGAGAAGTGTGTGTGTGTGTGTGTGTGTGTGTGCGTGTGTGTGTGTGTGTGTGTGTGTGTGTTTAATGGAGGCTGCTCTGTAAAAGGCTACAAAAGGATGTGAGCTGGAAATTTTGGATTTAGTAATTATACTTTTCTGGTGCTAAATTTAAACAGGTCTGACTGTGTTACTGGTCTCTGCTAATGCCCGGTTTTGGTCTTTCTTTATCCTGATATAGAAATAGCAAAAACCATACTTGTGCATCTCCCACTGTGATTAATTTGCCGTCCATGTTAGGGCTGCGACTGATGATTATTTTTATTGTTGATTAATCTGTTGATTATTTTCTCTTTTGTTTTAATGTGAAATACAAGTGAAAAATCACAAAATTTCACAGTTTCCTAAAGCCCAAATATGAGACCTTTTGAATAACTTGTTTTCACTATCACATAAGAAAAGCAGAATATACTGGAGAATGTTTGGTTAGTTGAGGTAGTTGCAATTTTCTGTTTGACTAATTAATTAATTGATTAAATGTTTTACCTCTCATCCTCATCTTCTTTGAAGCCCTTATATGTAGGACATGGACACCAAGAACGAAGGGCTAAAAGTAATTGAAACAATTTAACAATTGTCACTGGGACTGATCTGTTTTTCTACAAAAGAAAAACTTGCTGTAGTCACATAAAAAAATCTGTCCTTAGGGGCCTTAAAACCTACTGTAGTTTTATTACCCACCAAGGAATGAATGCAGGCTTCATGCATTTGCCATCATAGTTTGATTTAAACAATGAATCTAGCCGTGATGCATGTCCCCTGTGGAGATCTTTTCTGGACTTGATGGGCCTCGGCCTGACTCACAGATGTGTACTATCAGCAGGTGGGAGGGGGTATAATGAGTGCAAAGACTCTATTACAGAGGGAGTCTCAAAAACTTGGCTCCATCTCCAAATGTTTTGGAAGGTCTCAGGCAGTACGGCCGTCCCCTCTGTCAAGCCACGGAGAACTTTCTAGGAATACATTACCATAATTAGTCAGTTTTGGGCCATTTTCTAAACATTTGACAAGTTTTAAGAGCAGCTCCAAGCAAAATGTGAATCTTAATCTAAATCCTTCACTTTGTTTTAAATGAGTTACCTTTGTCCAAAACCAGTTGTGGTATTTTTCTATATGGAGTCTTTGTTTTATGAGCAACAAAGTCGACTTCAGTAAGACCTTGTTTAGCATGTCAGCACCAGGTGCAGATTATTTTGAGCTGGTCATGATATTTCAGCACATTTGCACAGACATGGGCTACTTACTGAGCTTACCGCTTTAAATAGGCTTGTGCTCCCATGTGGTTTATGTCAAACTTCATGGCTAAAACATTTAGCTTCTGGGCTAGGATCTCCCTTTGCACTGAAGACGATGATGAAGACACGTGACTGAATATAGTGGAATTCACCACTTCATCTAACATCTAACCTTTTAAACTTATCCTAGTTGATTTGACCTTTGTCACAAGTTTTCTACTTTAGGTTTGACATAATAGCCGAAATTATATATACTCTGTAAATGGGAATTTGTGGACAAGAAGGCACTAATGAATTAGACTTCCACTGTTACTAGATACAGCGCCACTGAAAGGATACTGTTGTTGAAAGGATACTGTAACCCATGTTTGGCCCTCAAACCACTCCCCCCTCCCCTCAGTAGACTGGCAGCATGTTGCTCACACTATCTTTGTCTGCTGACTGCTTCACACACACACACACACACACACACACACAAACACACACGCACACACACACACATATGCACATACACCTAACCCTAACTGGAGGATATTACAGGTACAGCAAGTGGAAAAAATAATGTGAGTACAGATACTGGACTTTTTAATGATTTAAAAGCTAAATATTTGTGATGCTCGATCACTGTGACCTGACAGTTTTTGTCTGTTATATTAGATGTTGTCTTTTATTTACTTATTATAAGATTAAATTGTAAAGGCTTTGTTGTTTGGTCTTTTAATGGGAACAGCTATAGACCTTATACCATGCCTGACTTGATTTTACACAGCTGATTGTGAGTAGTGTGGAGGCAGTGTCTGCCATGAGTCTGTACGTAACTTTAATCAACTTTACATGAAGTTTTGAGTTAAATATTTACTTTTATGCAACTTTGTTTGAATTAATGGTGGAGTATTTGGAGAAGTAGAATTATTTAAACAACAGTATGACATAAATAATGATATTTTATTCCATTTATATACTTGTTTCTTCAAACAACTCCAAGGCGGGAGAGGAAATAAGTTTTCATCCATGAACAAATTCCAAATTTAGAGGAAAACGTTGTACTACATAGACTGTATTTTAGAGGTGGCAGAAGTGTTATTTATTTGGACATTTTTTCACTTTTCAACAAGCTTAAATGTGCAGTGCTTCCTTGAGACGGACTGTCACAGGTCCAAGCCTGTGTAGTGTAGGATTATGCAGCCAGTGATTGCGGTCTATTCTGGACAGGCTGAGGATGGATGGATTGTGTGATGTAAGAGTCTATTTTGTTCCTGCGTTCCTCCGAACACTCAGCAGGGCAACGCTGTGCCCCCTTAGCCCTGGACAGGATTCAGAAACACTGTCTGCCTGTCTGCTTCTTTGTTCCTATCAGTCTGGCTTGTTAAGTTCACACTGGTTCTCATAAAACACAGGCCGGTCACAGACATTTAAACATGACTCAAAGAGGTATAACATACTGAAAATGACACATCGAGCTCATTGACAGGTAGATGTCATTTTCAGCAGGCTTGTATTTATAGTGTGGACTGATGGAAAAAGTATGTTGGGGATTTCAGTGGGATATTTTATGAAGGCCTAAAAGGTTTAGGAATGTAAGTTGGGCTCAGTGATCAGTGGTACTTTTCCAGTCTGTGATGGTGACTGGGCCTAACCTTATCGTTGGGAGATACATGCTGAGGAGAAATCTTTTTTTGGAATGAGAAACTGTGTCCGACTCTCCCCGACTGACTGTTCACAGCATGACACCACAGTCAGCGGTCGCCTCAGAGCCCAACAATCCCCGTAAAGAATTAAATGGTCTCCAGACCAACCATGCTTGCAGGTTGAGACATACAGCAAAAACAGTTCAGGAATGTTTGTATTACTGTGTCTAATTTTGAAAAGACTGTTATTTAAAGGAAAGTAAGACATTTTCTAATCAACTGTAAAAGCAAATACAAAGATTTTATGGGCCAGCACCACTGTATTCGGTACATTATGTATGATTTACTTACAACCAACCCAATCAAATACAAACATCATACCTTTCAGACGCTTTGCTGGCGGACCTGGAATCAACTACGTCCCACATCTCAAAGCGACCGGTATTCTTGCCTGACGAGACCCCCTACTCCATCCCCACCGGAGGACACTCATACCAGGATGTGTCAGTTCCACCTCCAGTCCCTCCTCCACCCTCAGCCGAGGCGCTGAACGGCTCCCTGGTAGATCAGCCGGACTCCCACCACTCCTCTCAGCAGGTAAGTCACGTTAGATCACTGTAGTGTGATCATGTACAAAACTCATTAACTGATGATTTTTTGTTGAAGCTCTTCAACAAACTGATTTATAGACTGTTTACCAAGCAACAGAAAGTACAAGAATGCTACACAGCATGTTAGATATAGTAAATTAATGAAAGATGTATACATAATAAGATTTGTGCTCCTGGTAATGTCAAATTAAAAGCCAAGTAAAATTTTTTCAGTATGTCTGACTGATGTATCCTTTGCAGTCATTAGGTTCAGCGCAGAAGAGCTCATGGTCTAGGGACAGTAGCAGCTCTCCGTTGTCTCACATTGAGGAGGACCACGTCTACAGGTAGCCTGCCACACACCTGCGATGTTGTGGGTATAATGTTGAGCTTATCACGAGTTGTGATGGACAGTTTTCTCTTTACGTCTCCTCGTCAGTTTTCCAAACAAACAGAAGTCCTCGGACTCATCAACAGCAGCCATGACCTCTGCCCTGGGCAGTAACCTCTCAGAGCTCGACAGGCTGCTGCTGGAACTTAACGCAGTGCAACAAAGCTCCCCTTCATTCCCCACAACAGGTAGACACAAAGCCTTCAGCTTTATCAGTTTTGTTTGTGGTGAGCAGAATGAGTTGTACTGCTAATGTGTCCGCAGAGGAGGCAGCTCCGCCCTTACCTTCCTGCAGCATCACCCACTATGAGAATGGCGGCGGCCCTGACATCATGGTGAGCCCTCCGCCTCAGGAGAAACCCAAGAGGAACGGAACAGAACGGTTAGACGAAACCCGACCAACTGTGGAGAGTCTGCTGGACGAGCTGGAGGGCTCAGTGCCTTCACCCAGGTACAGACAGTCTACCCCCCACAACTTCTCTCTAGCTTATGACACTCATTAAGCTGAAAAACAACCAGATGAGAGGGTGAAAGTTCTGCTGTCATAATACACTCAGATAAATGTATTACAGATTTTGACCAAATGTTCATTACGTTGATTTATTTCTTTAAGATTGCTTCAGTTGCACTTTGTTGCATTTGGTTTTATAAACACACACCTGTAAACACACCTCCACATCAGCCAAGCCCGAAAATGTTCCTGCGATATTTTGAGTTGCTTCCAATTTTTGCTATTTCCACTCAGATTTCTTTGTGTGCCAACTGAAAAGAGGTTGATGGAAACATTTAAATTAGGGAACACTGTTTGGATCATATTTCCTCAAAACCGTTCGTACTGTTGCACTCATGTTTCCACGCAAAAAGTGGAAGTAGTTGTGTGAAGAATGAAAGAGAAGTTCAAATGCTACCTGCTCCTACCTATGTCTGCATGCCTGGCCGCAAACTCTACAGTGCTGATGTCTTATGATAACTTCTCTCTCAGCACATGGTTTAACAAGACCATGTGAACAGATTGACAGTGGCATGAAAATGGTGCCTGGTTTGTTTTGTTTGACTTTGTGATGTTTGTTTTTTGGGATTAGGAAAACGAGATATCTCCTCTCACACAGACAGAACATAAATGCATGCTGCCAGTCAGTTAGCCTGTCAGCTGTCGTCTCTGTTAAATTGCAAATTATAATAGAAAATGTGAAGCTTGTTCTCTGTGGTGTGGCTTTGGTGTGTTCGAGCTCTGAGCTATACTTTTGCCGTAGGGTCAGAGGGAATCTCGTGGGGAACAATAGATGTTTTGACTTCTGCTGTTAGTAAGGTTTCAACATTTGCATGTAAATACAGATCATTTTATAATTTGTATTTTCCAGCCCCCCTGCTTGCCACAGCGATTTGGACACCCCCTCTCAGCAACAAGCCAGAATTTCAGCTTCCTGTGCCACGAGAGAGTTAGATGAGCTGATGGCCTCTCTGTCTGACTTCAAGGTAAATAGCAGAAGGAGTAAATACTGGAAGAGCTTCATTGATCAACAAAGTCAAGCTAGGGGATCTGTCATTTTCCCTGTAATTTCCCTCTCCTCTTCCTCTGCTTACTCTCTCATTTTTCTGTTCTCCAGCCCAGTTCTTTGGGCTCTCTGCTGGACCCAGCAGGAGCATCTTCCAGCTCCCCTCATCCTCCAGTCTCTTCCTCCGTCACCCCAGTGGCTTCTCCTTTTCCTAGTCTGTCCCACCCGTCTGCCTGTGCCTCTCCTCTCTTCTCTTTGCCTACTGGTCTAGAGCTGCATATAGACGAGGATGGAGGAGACGGTGGGGTGTCGATGTCCCATTCGAACCGCCTCGCTCCCCACAGTCCTATATCCTCACTTTCTGCAGCCAGTGATCTAGACCTGGACTCTATCATAGACGTCTCTGCCACCATGCTTTCATCCCAAACCAAGTCTCTGCTAGTCCTCTCTCAGTCCGCTTCTTCTAGTTCCAACCTGATGAGAAATAGCCCAAGTCCTTCCAATACCACCACCACCCCCTCACTTACTTCAGTTAACACTGTCCTGGACCACAAGTCCTCCAAGTGCTCCACTCCGTCTGTAGAACGGGTCTCGCCCTCAAATACTGTTGGTAAATTCTCTTGTGCTCCTGAGACCGGGAGCAAGGGCTTTGCTTCTTTTCATGACCTTGATTTGAATTTCTCCTCTCCACCTCCATCAAAAAACCTCACCCCTCCTCTCTCAGCGCCAAAGACTCCTTCACCCCTCCCTGTCGCTCTCTCTGTATCTCCACCTTCTGCACACGCTTCCCCAAAAGCATCTTCACCATCTCCAGTCTCTTCACTGGTGTCCCCCTCTCCACTGGCCTTCACGGCCCCCAGTAGACAGTTGTTAGAGGCGGCACCCACAACCCAGAGAGCCAGCCCCTTCACTGAGCAGCAACCCCCCATGGCTGGGCCTTCCCTGGATGAGGCACTAGACAAGCTGCTAGCAATGGGTTTTTCCCAGAATCACTCAGCAGCACATGTGGAAGAACCACAGCTGAACATGGATGCACAGTGTCTGGGAAGAGGAATGCAGGAGCTGCACGAGGAACTCATCCTGCCCATGGACAGAAACAGTGTGCAGCCTGACACTTTCACCAGTGCCACCAACACCATCACAGACGACTCAGTGGATGGAGGCACTGATGGAAATGGAGATCTGGACTGGGCTGATGAGGAGCTGTCTGTGTCCTTCCATGACGGACTGGATGGCACCATGACGCCTTACACTGAGAGGCCATACACAGATGGCAGCATGACACCGATGACAGAGGCCAGCTGGATGGATGAGTCCATGACCCCATCTACATGCCCCGGGACCCCTGACGTTGCCCTGGACCTGCCCATGCTGCAGACTCCAAATATAGACAGAGTGTCTGCATCCGGACATGTATGCATCTCCTCTCCTGCTCGACACATGCTGCACTTGTTTTCTTCACATTTAGCTTTGATTTTTGTTCTTGCTTGTGAGATTGATGCTTCGACACAAGCTCTAGTGTCTGCTACACCACTCTTCGCTCAGAGGGTTTCTTTCATGTGTTTTCTTGAAAACCTGAAAACATGAAATATTTATTCAGTACTTTACTCATCAAGACTATTTTAGAAGTATTTTTGTGGACAGAGGAGAGATGTGAAGTGACTGGGAACAAGGAGACAGAGAGGGGGAAGTCACTAATGGTCACTAATGGTCATTTTAACACAGAAAAGACCATGATTGCTGTGTTTACATTTCATATCATCTCTTAAATCTTGGTTAGCACTTTCAAGTATAGGTGGAACAATTAGTCAGTTAACTTATTTTTTGATTGACTGAAAAGAAATCAACAATTTTGATAATCAGTTAAGCCTTTAAGTTATTTAATCAAGCGTATATTTCAAATATTCACATTTTTCAGTTCCTCATATATTAAATGTTGCAGCTTTTCTATGTTTTATATTGTTTTAAGTTGCATATCTTTGAGTTATAGACTATTGGTCACATAAAACGCCACATATTTGTTTCACCTTGCATAGACTACATGGCTTATTGATTAATCAGATGAGGTGCTCTGATTTCACTGTCCAGCTCAGTATTAGATACTCCTTTGACTGGGCAAAAACTATAGAGAAAAAACAGTATTATGTTTGAGCTTTGCATAATGTAAGATGAAAGAAACCCTCTTTGAGAAAATACATTGTCAGATAGAAGCTTGTGGAATAGACGTTAACTTGAAAAGGGAAGTGGCTCTTTCTAATCAGGAGTTTTTTTTTTTTATGCTGCACTTTATAAATAACTCACTGATTTCCAGTTTCAGTACTCAGCATGTTTACACATGTAAACCACAGTCCTTTTCACCTGCTGCACCAGTTTTGTATGGAAGGAACCGAATGTGACCTCTGACCTGTGTTGTGAAGTTGGAGTGGTTGCTGAGAGACTGAGAAGGCTGGGGGTGGGGGGTTCCTGGGTCAGAGTTTTGAAAGCATCAGACATAAGCATGCAAGAAGAGCATGAAGTGTGACTCTAAGCCCACTGACCACTGCTTCCCGGCCCATCGGTGATATGAAAATCATAATCTGTGTGACTCACCTGCTGCTACAGAGCTCTGCTATAACTGCTTCAGCTGCTTTATGATTGGTGTGGACATATGATAAGTTGCTCATCATTCCACCTCAGATAAAATCAGTGATTAGGCGCACCAAGGAGACTCCCAACGTACATCCCATGTACAGAGATGGTCTCCTGCGCAGGAAGATGGGACCCATCATTGTAAACAAGAACAGTTCTCAGGACCGCCTCATAGAAGAGCTTCAGGGAAAGCTCGGGATCGGCCGCTCAGAGCGGCGGCGTAAGCAGTCTGATGACTGGCTGACCGAGGGTGTCGTCGTCAGTTCCAAACCCCAGCGTTTCCGTCCTGATGGGGCCTGCAGTGAGGTCGACAAGGTTGGCTTTAGTGTGCTGAGCAGTTTTCCCAAATATTTTTCTCCCCAATTAATTCACCCTTCGTTTTCTGCACATTCTCCTCCGTGTGTCTGCTTCCTTTTCTCTGTTTTTCTCTCCTCTTCCTCAGATCATAATTCCCCCAGAGTCGCCTGTCCCCGTAAGGAAGGTGCTCCCACCTCTCTCTCCCCCAGCCCCTCGTCGCCCTCCTAATGTAGAAGAACCTAAGCGGCCACTGGTTGTACAGCATCCCCTCATTCCTATACCACCACCACCACCACCACCTCCTCCTCCACCACCTCCCTCTCCCCCTCCCCCTCCCTCTCCCCCTCCACAACATCCACGCATCCATGAACCAGTTCACGCTCCACCTCGGCAGATTATAAAAGCTTCACATCCACCACCACCACCACCCCTACCTCAGGAACCTCCCGCCCCTAAACCAGAACCCCCTCCTCCTGCTCTTACAATCCCGACACAACCTCCACCAGTGGAGCCAGTGATACCAGTTGCACCCAAAGTCCTGGTGTCTGTAGGCTGCCAAACAGAGTATGACCCTATCTTCCCTCCGATGCAGGCATGAACCCCTGTCTCTTATCCTTTCTGTTTTTCACACTGAGAAGAAGCATACTGTGATCATTATTTATCTTAGTAACCTCAGACTTTGCATTTCTCCCTGTGTCGTTTAGAAATACATAACTGTTTTCATAATTGACCCATTTCAGATTATGGCCCAAGGTAAGGGTGGTGTTCCTGGTGGGCCCCCAACACAGGTCAACAAGCTGGACAACATGCTTGGTAGCCTGCAGTCTGACCTGAACAAACTGGGTGTGCAGACAGTAGCTAAAGGAGTGTGCGGTGCCTGCTGTAAGCCAATCGTAGGACAGGTCAGGTGGTTTTATTAAGGTAATATATCTCGAATAGAAAAGTAGATTTTGCATATTAAAAGTCCACTATTCTGCTTGTGTAGGTGGTGACTGCCATGGGCCGCACATGGCACCCTGAACACTTTGTGTGCACACACTGTCAAGAGGAGATCGGTTCCAGGAACTTCTTTGAGCGTGACGGACAGCCTTACTGTGAGAAAGATTACCACAACCTGTTCTCCCCACGGTGCTACTACTGCAACGGGCCCATACTGGATGTGAGTCACTGCTGTTTACATGTGTGTGATCGTGTATATTGGAGTTCACAGTCAGCCACCAATGAATGTTGTCGTGTCTGTACAGAAAGTTGTGACGGCGCTGGACAGGACATGGCATCCTGAACACTTCTTCTGCGCTCAGTGTGGATCCTTCTTTGGCCCAGAGGGTACTGTGCTTTGATTTCTTCATCACTATGACTTGTATTTATACTTGAAATTGTGCACTCCATAATCATCATACTTGATTTATAATTTGTTTACATTATGGATTGTATAACATCTGTTGTTTGTTTCTGTTTTTCCTGTGAAGGTTTTCATGAGAAGGATGGAAAAGCTTATTGCAGGAAGGATTACTTTGACATGTTTGCACCGAAATGTGGAGGCTGTGCCAGAGCCATTCTGGAGAATTACATCTCAGCACTGAACTGTCTTTGGCATCCTGAGTGTTTTGTGTGCAGGGTCTGTAAAACTGGTGTTTTTATTGAACATTCGTATTGTCTTCCTGTCGACCATGCAACTTTTGTCCTCATGGGTCAAAATTGACCTGATCTGTTTTAAGTAGTATAAAGTATAAAATTATTACCCAATAATTGCATTACACCTTTTCAGTCGACTTCATTCCAACTCATTACTGTGACATTTCCACCTTCTTTTGGAATTTGATGGTAAATAAACCTAATTTACATAAAAATATATTGTGTTTTTTAGCTTAAAAAAAAAACGACAAAATCTTGAATTATTTTGACTATAGTTACAATCAGAGGAACATATGTTGATGGATTATCACAGACGGGTACATGTCAGTTTAATCAGAATACTATTTTGAAACCATTTTAGTAGTGTGACCCATTGTAGTGGCCGGGTCAAATTTGACCCAGGAAGACCACAGATGCTATAAATTTGAATAAAACGCCCAAAATCCAGCCAGATTTCTGATATAAAAACATTTGAAAGCAGGAAGGTTAATGCACCTGAGCTTGCCTAACACTGTATAGATAATATGACTCAACAAGATACTGTAATAAGAGTAAAGTATGGGAATGACACCATCTTCCTCTGTCTGTGCCTACAGGAGTGCTTTACCCCGTTTGTGAATGGAAGTTTCTTCGAGCACGATGGCCAGCCCTACTGTGAAGTGCACTACCACGAGCGCCGTGGCTCCCTCTGCTCCGGCTGTCAGAAGCCCATCACTGGTCGCTGCATCACAGCCATGTCCAAGAAGTTCCACCCGGAGCACTTTGTCTGCGCCTTCTGCCTGAAGCAACTCAACAAAGGCACCTTTAAAGAACAAAACGACAAACCCTACTGCCACGGCTGCTTCATCAAGCTGTTCAGTTAGGGAGAGCATTTGGCAGCATCACATACTGTGTGTGTCAGGGCTTGGATCAGTATCTAAAGCATCTTTAGCACAGGTAGGGTGAGAATGGATCGTGTTTGTATCAAAGAAAGTTGTCTGTTTTTTATTGATGACATTGGAAGTGTGTATGGATCAGGTATGTGCATGAGGCTGAAGCACCACACTGTCTCTGCCAGACTAAAATACTTTTGCCGTGTCCTTCAGATATGTGGAAAACCTTTTTTAGACTGACAGCCATTTATTTTTGAAGTTTTTATGGGTTTGAATTGGAGTATAGGCCTCAGATTGATGCAGACGTGCTCAGTATTTAAAGGACATTGAGATTTTTCAGAACATGAAAAAGTGACTTTAGAGAGGTTTTACAGATCAACACTGATGTGCAGAAGACATCATTTTCACCCAGTCTCCTTTAGATGTGTTGGACATTTTCCACAGGCAAAGAGTTGTCATTTGTTTTTGTAACTCTCACAACATTGTTTTTTCAAGTCTTTTTAGTTGTTTTTTTTTCTTTATCTTACTGATCACTGTAGAAATCCATAAAATACTAGAGTGTTTGACATTGTTGCTCACTGGTTGAGTGTGTAATTTTAAAAACCATTAAAAAAAGAGAAATGTAAAAATCTGAAAACCATAACAGGGAACAGGTGACCTGTTGTTTTTAGCATTACAATGTGACCTGTCTTTACTGATGAGCTTTTAGATAATTTTTTCATGATATTAAGTTGGAAAGTGCAGATGGATAAAAAAAAATGGTCTGAGTCAGCGTTGACAATTATTTTGTATGTGTGAAATTGATTGTAGTGTCACTTATTCAGCCTAAGAAAACGCCCTTATCTGAAGATTTTAAGTGTTGATACTAGAGTGTTACAAAGTTGAGTTTCTATTATAAATGAATCAAGAAGTGAGAATCAGTCAGTTTTACAGTCTCTAACGTCAGAATCTCAATCACACTTATTTTTTTAGCCAAAGGCAAACCATGCATGGGTGAATATTTTACAGTGATTGTCAATGAAACAATTCAATATGAAGCCATCCACCAGAAGCTGCAGTATTTACTCTCAATTACATGTTTGAATAAACCTCACGTTTTTGTGCTGCCAAATCATTCCTTATTTTTTCACTGTAGAAAAGAGAAAAACAATCTGAAAAGGGTTTGTTGCAGTTGTCTCATACAGCGAAGTGGAGCCTCACAAAGATATTGGGATAATATTGTGCATCTCTTATACTACCATGACTGACTGTGAGTGCATCTTCAGAAGTGTTTTTGTAAATATCCAATGCAGCTACGCCATAAGCTTAACGTTTAATAACCACTCATTGGAAGAGGGAGAGGGCTGGTGAGAAGGCAAAGCAAAGATACTTTGATATTTTTGGTGTCATTACTGTATTGAGAAGCTGATGAATGTTCACTGTTTTGAAAGAAGTAGTACATAATGCAAGAAAATGTGTAAATGTGCCTGTGATACTTCAGTAACTCTATGCAACTGTGGATTAACAACTTTGTATTTCAGCATCTTTCTTACATAACAGTCCGTCTGTGCCATTTTATCAGTACCTTGTCTAATAACACTGGCAAATTCAGCAAAATACTGAGAACAGGTCAATAGTCCACAGTTATTCATGTTATTAGTCTGTGAGTCCACTGAGAAATGTAGGCTGTTAAAATGAGAGCCTGGTGGTCTGTCAGAGTGAATGGTAGGACTAAGATGACTCTTCCCTCAGCATCTGAGTAGCATCTACTGTATGACCACCAGGTTGGGTCTGTACATGGTTTAATCGTGACATGCAGCAGATTTATCGGGCCTTTTGTCTTGTTCAGGGAATTCTAGAGCCTTAAATCTTTTCTCACTCTATTTAAGAGATCATGTAACAGTTGTCTTTTTGAATCAATTTAGTAGAGTGTTATTTAACCAAAGCCATACCTTCTTTGAATTTTTTTTTTTTTTGTCTGTTCACTTTTTCTTTTCTTTTCACTTCGAATGTCAATAGTTATGAATAGTGAGATTCCTCACCTCTAATCTGATTACGCAAATAAATTCTGTTTTGTTATCAAAATGCTTTCCAGAGGCTTCATTTGTGCTTATACTGTCACTCGGTGCACTTAAGCTTCAGTAAACACAACAAATATGAGTCCAACTCTGCAAGGCCTCCTTCCATGATCAGATTATGTAAAAGGCCCCCTCACCCCTCCTACGGAGGAGCAAGACACCCAGCCTGGAAGTTGACAAGGCTGCTGTTGTTCGTAGTTTTGTGACTGTAGTAATTATGTAGTTGCTTTGCATGTATTTGTTGTTTTGCATGTCTTTGCAGTCGTTTAGTGTCTGTCTGCAGTTCTTTCATGTCTGTTTGTGGTCAATTTGTGTTTCTTTGTCATTTTGAAGTAGTTTTGCATGTCTTTGTTTATTTTGCATCTCTTTGTAGATGTTTCGCATCTTTTTGTCAAGTAGTTATGTGCGTCTTTGTTGTTGTTTTGTGACTGTTTGTTATCATTTCATTGAGTTTCCAACAGGAAACATTATCAGCCACTTGAAAAAGAGGCTCTCGACCATGGTCCCACTGATAACCTGTGCCCCTAAGCCTGTACAATCCAATCCATCCATACCTACTTCATCGTGTTCCTACTCAAGATTAATAAAGACGTTTATTTGTTAATACATAATCAATGGAGACATATACAAAGTCACTATTATCACAGCATTCAAACTACAAAGGATACAAGTAAGAAAACTGATATTGCCTTTGTAGTTTGAGTAACCTTCAGACTGGGAGAATTATCAATCAATAATCAATTGTCAGTTTATACAGGAAACAGTGATAGTTGTATGTTAACCTGTCAGTGGTTTGAAGACACTAGTGACTGTTTGCTCACATTCAACTTCATCAGTTTGACCGTTCAGATAGTAAACCACATGACTTGATTGAAAAACAGGCCTTGTATCCACACAGCCATAGATTTATAACGGCAGTACACGCCTCGTACCAGTTGGTTGCGGCAATGCATCGTCCTCGTTTGCCAACCGCCATAAAACTTTCAGAAGAAGAAGAAACAGAGCGCGTGTCTCTGCTGTGATTGGACAAAGTTTTACGTAGTAAAACCGTCATACCCGGAAGAATGACAAATATCTATTATTGTTGCTAACGTTTAAGGTAAGTCGAGCTTATTTCTAAAGTCTGGCCAAGAATTTATTAATAATTTATACTTTTCTACAACATGTTATGTCTATTTATACAAGTTGAAGAAACTTGGGGGTTTGATAGCGTCAGTTTAACTGAGCTTCTGCTGTCAAAAAAACACGCTCAGTAAGTAACCTCAACAGTTATTAACAAAATGGACAATTTTATAGCATATCTCTCTTATATCTTGATGGGTATTCATTCATAAAGTTTATCAAACATTAATTTATTTGGGGAACTTTTTGAGTGTAACATTGGGTGGTTGCTGTTACTCACCACCTAAGCTTTATAGTTTGGTAGTCAAACATTTTATAATGTAATGACGGAAACAGTCGCATTTTATATCAATGACCCCATTGTATTTTGTATTAGATGAATTAATTAGTCTGTTGGAAGTCTTCAGCTGTATTGCAGCGCCCTTTGAAAAATATTTGAATACCATATATTGAGGGTCAAACCTTTGTCTATTGATTTTACACAGATACTACACCACGTAGTCACAGCACTGTGGTATATCTGGGTTTTAGTTGTTGAATTTACAAAGTGAATAAAACAAACCACACGATTCACTTCCCTCATAAAAAAGGCATTAGAAGTATTAAAACATCTTAAATTTCGTTATAATTGACAAATGTCCATTTTGGCAATAAAGAGTGGTTGTTTTTAGCAAACTTATCTGTGGTCGTTTTACATGTCTCTGGGTTTGCCTGTCTTTGTAGTCTTGTAACTGAGTTTTAAGGACTTTCAAACCAGAGGCCCTGGTCCAGGGGAGCCCTGACCCCTCAGGCCCCTGGGCTTGTGTTCAGTAATCCATACATGTGCTTAGGTCATATTAATAGATTAAAACAAAACTGTTTTCTATCCCTGGGAAGTACAAAAGTGTGATTGAAATGTCAATAAATTCATGTATTTCATAAATAAATGTACACCATGTGATAGTTAGTCATCAGCTCTAAGGCTCTGCCAAATCACTCAACTGTAATTTTAAATATCAGCTGTGGATTTTACATTTTTTCTGACAAACTACTGAACCTTCAGTATCCATATGTCTGCCAGGTATCTTAATACAAAGAAGACACAATCGTTAGCTGGACCAAAATGGCATCCTACTTTGATGAACACGACTGTGAGCCCACCAACCCAGAGGAACAGTATCGGCAGAACGCACTACTTGAACTGGCCAGGTGAGGCTAAACACACTGCAGATGCATTATACTGCTGTACATTGATACATAGTTAACAGTGCTCTGATTGACTGTTGCTCTTTATGTACAGGTCTTTAATGCAAGGCTTGGACTTACTTGACTCAGGGGCGTTTGATTTGTCAGACTGGGACCAACGTCTTCCGCCTCCGGCTGCCAAAACTGCTGTTCAGACCCTCACTGTGGTCATCATTTCTCCAGAGCAAGCAGGTAAGAGAGATTTGCTCCAGTATAATTAATTGTGTTTTACATTGAAATTTACGACTAGCCATTTTTCACTGACGTTCAGCAAATGTAGTGGAAGTGAAACTGATAATGGCAGAGGGAGCGTTCAGGCTGAGAGGAAGCTGGTGGACCACAAACTTAATGTGTTCAAATAGTTTGTATCTGAGAATAGATTTTCCCCTCAATTTCTCAACTAAACTTTTCATTTGTCAGCAGTAGGACCTGGGTATACTGGTGTGAGCATGACACAGTCAGGAGCAAGCTTATTTTGCAATCCTTTACTGGATTAATAATAGTATAGGGATTTAATCAAGCTTTTTTTTATTTCTCACAGACAAAGGGCTCAAGTGTCCTGTTTGTTTGCTGGAGTTCGAGGAACAAGAAACAGTCCGAGAGATGCCTTGCAAACACCTTTTCCACTCAGGATGTATACTGCCCTGGCTGGGCAAGGTGAAGCATTCAGATCCTACATTAGATATGTTTATGGAAATGTGTGAGTGGCTGGTTAAATTCCCAGATTCTTTGACACTGATTTGATGTTTTGTGTTTTAAATTGTAGACTAACTCCTGTCCGCTCTGCCGACTTGAATTACCAACTGACAATCCAGAGTATGAGGAGTTTAAAAAAGACAAGGTGCGTGTAAATATGCATTGGATGGTACAACTGATCTGCAACTTCTAACCATGCTTTCAATGTGGCACCAGTCCTTGGTTGAGCAGTTTTTTTCTGTCCTGTAGGAGAGAAGAAAACAGAGGGAACACAGGCTGGAGGACCTACATGGAGCCATGTACACATGACACCCTGGTGCTGTGGTGCAAGTTTGTGTCACAGTGACATTTTACTGAAAATTACTCAAAAACAAAAAAGGAAGCTTCAGGAAATACATAATGATGTGTTCATGCCATGTCATACAGAATGTAATCATAAGCATGCAGCTCATGTGTCAGCCTCATATTTGTAGTATATCAATATCTCCCAATTGGCGAAAAGAACTACAGAACTGTCAACAAATGGTTGGTGAAACAGCCGCAAAGTCAACATCACTGGCAGCTCCTTCTAAATATAACCCGGGTATGCAACGCAATAAAAATAGATATTTAGAGAAATATATATATATACATATATATATGTGTGTGTGTGTGTGTGTGTGTGTGTGTGTATCTGTTGTGACTATAAGGCTAGCAGTGGGGGTAACCATGTTGGAATAATGTGTGACCGCTCCCGTTTGCTGCTCCTTCCTTTCATTTGACATGGCATGAATGCAACATAAACAACGAGGTCATTGAAAATTGAAAATGCTTATTAGTAAATGCTCTTTTCTCATTAGTTAGGATGAATATATTTTAAGATGAGTATGCTGTTGACAGCAGCACTAAGCACTCTGTCTCTTTGTCCCTTTTTTTTACATAAATTTATGAACTTTAAAACCACAAAAAATGTGTTCAGCTTTATTTCTCTAAAGAATATGAATTATTTAAAGACAGGAATATACATATACATATTGATCAGCAATTCCTTTTTATAAAAAATCATGTTTAAATCTGAGAGACTTTTAATTTTACATTGCATTAGAGTAATATTATATTAGTAGTACGTACTTCTGTAAATTCTGGGTTGAAATGTCAAAATTGAAGCAGCGGTTGAGATATCATGACCTTTAGTATCGGTCAATCGCCAGAATGCTGGATCCTACACTTAGACCATCCCTGCCTGGTAAAAACAAACAGCTTTCTGTCTCAATGCGTGGTCTGCAGCCCCAAGAGCCACACAAGACATGATACCACTGTCTTCACAGGAACAGTAGTCCTCCTCATGCCGAGTAAACTGACCTTCATGTGTAAAATTGTTGTTAAAATTGTTTGTTCCCCTTTGACTTGTCCCATGATGATGTTTTGATGTTTGAAGGAGCATCTCTTCTCTTCTGGTTGACTCACAGAAACTATCAGTAACACAACCAATTTCGTCTGGATCGGTTTCGATGCTTGTACATCATATGGCGACCCCTTAATTTAACTTGCCTGTGATTTCTAACCAGCAGAATATAGGTATACATGTGTGTGTATAGTTTATATGTATGACATGGACACACACACACAGACACACACACACATTTATATATATATATACATACATACATACATACATACATACATATGTAAAACAACCACCCTATCAACCACAGTGAAAGGATGTTGCTAATACTATTCCACACTGTTTATTACTATATAAACTGTCAGTTTGTGTTTTAAGAAGCAACTTACTGATAATTTTGCTGTTTAGAAAGAATCAAACTGTCCATGTCCAAAGAACAACCAATGCAAACCACCTGCTAATAATTTATCATTTTTATTTCATATTTGAATATAAATCTCTGTCAAATGAAAATACCTAAATGATAGACAAATCATTAAATATTTACAGAATTTATAAAAAGGAAACAAAATAATCTGTGTTGACTTGTTTTCAGGGAATTATCTGACTCCTCTATTACCATTCTTTTACATATTGTTCAAATCGAGGAAATAAAACAAATACATTGTTTAGTTTGTGTGTTGCTGTTGCTAGAGTTCAACACATGTAGAGGTCAGGCAGCCTTTTGTAATACAGGATTCTCCCATGAACAAACATACCATTTGAAAGCTTAGTGAAGTGCACATTTTGACAGAAAAAAAAAAAGATTGTAAAATCCACCTTTAAATTTGGGCCTGTGGAAGATGGTGTTACAGAATAAATCCAACCCTGATGTGAGGGCTCTTACAAGCTGCCATTTGTAGTCACACCTCGTGACTTGGTTACAGTATGGTGAAAGAGGCTACAGCTGAACACAAGATAAGATCTGAACATGTTCCCCTGGCATTGTACAAGGGATAAGGCTAAAACATTACACACATACCAATTCATACACCTGCTGCCGTCGTACAGAAAACCATTCGAAACTCCAGAGGATTCCAGTCTTTTTGGCAAGATTGCAGTACCAGAGAGGATGGCTGCAGTCCCACGAAGAATGGGAAGTTAAATGATTTGCATGAAAAGTAAAGAAAACTGACCTGACACATGATTAGGCATCTTGTGGCACAGCAGATCCACTGTCCTGTCAAATGCTAACAACACTTATTAAGACAGACCTTTGTGGATTGCTGAGCCACCATCATGTTAAATACTTTTCTCAACCTCAAACCATTGTGAGATGGAGAATATGTTGGAACTCTAGCTTTCACATTTAAATAACATCAAACCCACAAAAGATAAAAGAGGTAGGTGATGTGACCTTTTAAAAATGTGTACTGCTGGCATCCAGTGGTTAGACAGTTTAAAATGCATCAACACTACGCAGAGGGCAGAATACTGTGTATTCATGTGTTACGAAACATACTTCTCAAACGGCTCATTTAAAATAAAAACTTAATCTGAGTGTAACCTAAACTTGGTGGCATTTGTCAGCTTCAGTTTGAGCAGTGGTCGTTTTGCGGCAGTCTGGTGTTAAAGCTAATTCAAAACTCTAGTTTTCACTATAAGAGAAATTGGCAACAGGAAATTATACAAAAACCTCAATATGACTCACTTTCACTTCAGTTTACAACCTGTTTTGTATTGTCAGGTTGTTACACTGTATTGACACCATTGTGACGCCTTGAGGTTTTATGGCACAAGGTCTGCGAGCATCGTATTCACCTCTCAGTTAACAAAACTTCCCCTGCAACTACTGGGAAGGCTTCACCTCATTTCATATTCAACAGAAAACCTATACTAGAAACTCAAATAAGGCTTCCAGGGGTCCAGCCTGGAACCAGATCAGTGTGTGGACAAGAACTATGTTATTCTGTAGATGTGTTAGTCGGATTATAACTGTCCTATAACATCACTTCAAATGTCTTGGTGTAGCTTTTTTTTTCTTTTTTTCTTTTTTAAACAAAAAGAGCCCTGTGTTCAATTCCAACACACTGAAAAAGGCATTATTCACTCTGGTGGAGTGTAAATTATCAGGTGATTGATGGTGATTATTGCACCGGCCATGACAAGTGTATGAAATAAAAAAGGTAGCATGACAAAGAAATAATTAGATCATGCAGTTTGTGGGACAACAATGGAAGGACATCAAGAGAGACGACTTCAGAGATTCTCAGTTAAAAGTGATTGACACACAAAGTCCAAGTCATTAAAACAGAGCAGCCATCCTGCACTCGCATGTCAGTGAAATGGATTATGACCTCAAGAATGATAGTGGCTCAAGATACACGTATACACATTTTGTAAAATAATTTAAAAATACCACCAAAACCTGCATTCAAATCATCTGTGCAAACAAATCAAATTGTCAGGTGAAATGAATGATTTTTGCCAAATCATTTAACAGGTAATTAATGCTTGATTGGTTTAAGAAGGCCATATGCTTACAGCCTGTAAAACATACATAACTGTTAACTATTCACATCTCAAACATTCAGTATTTTCTACTTTCTACACAAACGGAAAATTCCTATTCTCTCATTCAAAAAGTGTGCCGTGCAGAGATAAGCAAGAGGCCACGACAGGTGGGCCACACAAAAGCAATGGGTAGTTCATGAAGGAGTGTCTGGGGGAGGGGTAGAATCTTGTGGGTTTAAGTAATTTACTTTTCCACCATGACACCAGTGACATCCAGTTATTTAAAAAAAAAAAAAAAAAAAAAAGAAAACAACCTACTCTAGTGGGTTTTAGTGAAGAACTGCCCAGACAAACAGCCATCTTAGAAAACATTCATGGCTCCAGCTCAGACTGGCTCCACACATTCAGCCCTCCTTTCAACATCACCACTGAAAATGTAACGGGACATTTGACTGCAGGGGCTCGCACCAACATTGAGAAGAAAAAAATAAAAAAATAAAAATAAAGCAGTATAGTATTACAGATGGGATAACCTGGTGTTGGGTCAATGGTTAAAGATACCAGAACTTCCTGCACATGCTGTCTCTGTCATCTTGCCTTCCTGTGGGGGCTCGTGAAGACCTCTGCAGTGACACTTCACACCTTTGGGCTGCGAGGCAGAGCTACAACATGGCTATGCTCTCCGGGGTACAGTTGAGATGTGTGGATGTGCTGCTTCCCCCGGGGGACTTGAGGCCCTTAGTTGCCCCGCCTAGTGTTGAGCCCCGGGCCCTGGGGCCCATGATAACACCTGAGCCGTGGTGGTGACTCCGCTGCAGGCCGGCCATCATGGTCTCGCTGGTGACGGTGCCGAACTCGTAGGTGAAGGTGCCGTAAAAAACCAGGATGTCCACAGTGAAGACCCACTCGCAGATGGCCGCAGCGTGCTGCAGGATGAAGCTCTCATGGATGAAGAAGATGCCACCTGAGGACGACAAGTTAAGGAGGACAAATATCGCTGGTACATGCATGAGCTGAACAAACAAAGCTTAATACTACTATTATTATTACTACCATTATTATATTACTTTCCCATTTCCACTGAGTCTACAGGCATAGGAAGGAAAGAATAACAAACGTCAATAGCCTGATTCACTCCATGATATAAGGAGATGAGTTATATCACAGGTAGTTTAACCTTGGGGTGCCAGATGTGAATTCAAAATATGATTAGGGTTAAATTGCAATTGGCTTTGCAGCTCTATTAAACAAACAGGTTTTAAAAAAAATTGAACAGTGAATGCAGTATATTCACCTGGGATATACTTATTATTTATCAGATAATCAACATGAACCAGAATGGTTCTTGCTGCCAAATGGATGAGGAGACAGCAGAGAGAAATTAAGGATGACAATGATAAGTGGTGAAGAGAAAACAATCCCACATAAACTGCTTCCTAACTTCAGAACAATGGAGTTATGAAAGAGCCAGCTTAAAGCATCAGAGGCTACAGACTGACAAAGGCAAACCCACAGCTCAACAGCCATGTTTCTCACTGGACATCAGAGGAGAGGCTGCCATAGAAAGTGAAGCTATCAGCTCAGCGTTTAACAATGAACTGATGGTTTCACAAGAGGACAGGAGGGGGAGATGAAAGTCCACCCAGGCAGATGTAGCAACATGGCCTTGAGGTTCTGTCTCAGAGATGGAAGGACAAACGTCTTGAACTGTCTCAAGGCTTGTGGAGTGAAAAGGAGAGGGAAAACAAGTTCTCCCTTATGTTTTATTGGCATGCCACCACATGATTGGACTGTGTGCTCTCTGATCTCAGGATGACGAGGTGGAGCCTCTTCAAAATGAATATAGCAATACAAAAAAGACCAAACAGTTACACAACCTCAACAAACTCTGCCTTTCATTTTGAACTACACCACATGCTTTTGATTACAATGAATAACTTGTTTCATCACTAAACAGATGACTAAGAGAAACTCAGATATGATGAAAAACAGCAAAAGTTAATATTTCCTCAGGAACCATTTACAAGCAAATGCGTTTAAGATTTTGACAGGAGTTAGACATTTTTCAAGGCTGACCTTTTTACTTAGCATAAAAACAGGAAAAGCAAAGGTGTAACTAATAACTTTAATGGTGGCTCAATGCCATGAAAGTCATTCCAGTGTGAGCACGAACAATATCAGGGCCCTTGAACTGGATGACCTAAATGACAGATAGTTGTTATTAAAAAACCTGTGCCTTTTCTCAATATCACATCAAAACGCCCGCTGTGAAAAAGGTCAGTTACGTGACGTACTTAAGAGAAAACAAAATAAACCAAACACTTCCATTAAAAGAAGAGTGAAAACTACATCTACCGAAACTGTGTTTAGATATAACAAACAGTACATAACTGCTATATGTAAACAGCAAGGGGGGATGTCCCACTGGTGAGTAAAGGATACTGAGGACGAGGGAGACCATGGCTCCCAGTGCCAGTGCCACCCGGAAATGGGCCATCCAGTAGTCAAGGGCGGTTACAGCTACCCGGTAGGTGAGCACACACTGCAGGCACACAAACAGTAGCCCTGCGGGAAATGCCACACCGGCGCCCACATAGTGTAGAGATTTGGCATGATCCACCTGTCAGACAGAAACGTACAGTCGGAATGACAGTTTGTCTGAGGTCCAAAAAAAGTAGCAAAAAGTCCTTCAAATTTTGAATTTAATGTGCTCAAGTCATTGTTGTTACCTGGAAGTTGCCCACCATGACCAGACCCACGGCGTTGGTGCAGCCGGACACCAGAGCGCTGGTGTTGACCCAACATCGGTGGCTGTGCTCGATCACCTGGGCGTAGCGCAGAAGGCACACCATCACCACTGCAGGACACAACGAACACACGTTTACACTGCATCCACAACATCAAATACACATTCACATCAAAAGTCTTTTCATGTGAATCTGTCGGTGGAAACTTAATCACTGTTTAGTGGAAAATTTGTGGACTTTTTTTGACATGTTTAAATATGATACTCTTACTTGTTTACAGTTTTATCTATAGGTGGTGGACAATCACCTATGTGACGTGACACAATGTGACTGCACCCATTCTGCTGATGTTGATGATGATTTGGTTTTACTGCTGTCTCAGAGAGGATGTGTTTTATCAACTATTGACATCTCTGGTTGCATCTTGGCATGTTTATTGTCACTGTTTGAAAACTATAAACAGAACAAAACCACCTAGGCAGTAAAACACAGGTCAACAACAATACAAGCTACCAACAATAAAGGAGGTCAAAGAGCATCCAGACAGTTTATACACCAGTGACGGAAAAGCAGGGAAAACATGAAATGAAATCTAGAAATAAAAATGCAAGGAAACAATAGGAGATCGTGTGGACTAGAAACAATTTAAATATGTATGAGAACGAAAGGTGATGTGAATAATGAAGCAATAGTGGAAACAGCAGGGAAGACATGCAATTAAGGGCAAAGGGGGAAAATGGGGCAGAACTGAGTTGTGATCACACAAGATAGGAGGAGGAGGAGTGATGGAGGAGGGCCACAGAGGGTACATGCAGTGGAGGGGACAGAGGGGGGAAGTGGAAGGAAAGCTGCATTCATTATTGATTAGAGAGCACAGGCTATTTCAAGCCCCTCCATATCTCTTGGAGGGGAGCGGCTGACGTCTGTGGGCACCATGGAGGATTGATGTTAACACACAGAACGGACAGAAGAGACAGACATTAAACACTTCTCACCTCAACTATACTCAGTAATTGTGTTGTATTAAAGAGCAGAAGGCAGCAGTCTTATTTACACTGAAGGGTAAATTGCAGATCTAATTAAAGATTCAACCAATGTCACTTCATTGCATATTGAATAATTAGTATTTCATGAGGAATTCTCACAATACATCACTCAATATTTGCTGAAAACAAGTTAACATTTTATTATTATTCTGCAAAAGCTACAGAATATTAGATTCTTAAATAATTGAATTTGTTTACATTTTAAATCCCCGTTTACACAACAGTAATTTTATGGTTTTATGGGAGTTATGTGCTGAAACTATTTCTTTTCTCTTCACTTCATGAAGTATCCGCTGGTTGCCTGGCCAAGACATAGGCCAGCACATAAACCACAATAAAGCCATGTTTTTATTTATTAGGGAGCTTTAGAGGTGCTGGTGGGGAGAACCAGTCTAGCTCCATCACCCTGTTCTGTTTCTAGTCTCTGGCTAAGCTAGGTTAACCATCTCCTGGTTATAGCTTCATATTTACTGTACACCTATGAGAGTGGTATCAGTCTTCTCATCTAACTCTCAACAAGAAAGCAAATAAGTACATTTCTCAAAATATCATTCTATTCCTTTTAAGCATGAACTCTTGCATACACAATGTCTTTTAATCACATGATTTAACTTCAGTTAAAACAAGGCCTTACCCATGAAAGCTCCAACGTTGCCAATCAGGCTGAACAGGCAGCTTTCAGGAGGGTAGGAGCCACATTTACTGTAGGACATGAAGACAGAACAGCTCTCAATATTAGAGGGAGGAGATATAAACAAATCAGTGTATCACACAGTTACCATGTGTCAGTTTTCAAAATATCAAATTGTGCAGGAACAAATAAAGTGACTACAGTTACAGATATATGTACTAAACGAATAATAAAAGAATATAAAAGAATGAGAAACCACTTTGCTCTGATATTATCTAGATGTAAAACTTTCCACTACGTACACGGCTAAAAAGCCTACAAGTCTCATGATGCCTTTTTACAAGAGTGCTTTTGTACTTGCCTGTGGTTAGAGGCTTATTTGCAGATTACACAAATGCAATTTATGCAAAGCGTGGGTTAATGACCGTCATAGAGCAACTACATAACAAGGTGCTAATTCATGCCTCAGGGCTTTCGCTGACACAAAATTGCTTTTGTATTCAGCAGAAACAAAGACTTGATCCACAGAGAGGAGGAGAGGTGGAGCAGGAGACCTGATGAGGGGGATGTCCTGGATGGTGCAGCACGTCTTGGGGAAGCCTGGTCGGGGCAGCTCCTCTGTGCACGTTACGTTGTAAGACCTGTAGCAGTGACACAATGAGTTCTGTTCATTCCCTACTGATAGCTGTGGAATCGGACTGCGTCCAGGTTTGGAACTATAAAAAGCTTTAAGCCAGCTTCAGATCAACAGAATAAAATCACTCACCAGTTCTCCACAGGACAAACATGGTGATTCATCACAGCCATGGCATACCTGTAGGGTAAGGAGCACATCATAATTCAAAGCAAGAAATGGCAAATGTCACAGTGTTATAATCCCAGATGAAGCAAATAGGATTATTATCAAGAAACAAGATTACTCTGGCCTTAAGATACAGGGTTACTCAGCAGAAAGAATACAAACAAGAAAGAGTATCATCTGTACACCTGATAACAGGAACACATTATGTTTCAATGTTACAGCATACGTGACACGGCTGAGTGTTTCTGTAACTCACACTATCCATATTCCTGTGATGGAGAAGGCAGACAGGCTGACAGGCAG
This sequence comes from Seriola lalandi dorsalis, assembly GCF_002814215.2. Lineage (NCBI taxonomy): Eukaryota > Metazoa > Chordata > Actinopteri > Carangiformes > Carangidae > Seriola > Seriola lalandi. The sequence continues at coordinate 3,880,715 of NW_019525496.1, forward strand.
GACGATCCAGGCAGTCATTGGGCTGGCAGTGAGCTGGCTTTGTCCCAAGCATGGGGTGAGAGGGGGGCTTCGGGCTGGAGTGGCGACACAACAGAAGGGATCAGGTGGGGGGCGGGTGGGGGTGTGGGGTCACTTACACACAGGGGAACACACGGGGACGGGGAGGGGGCATGAGAGGACAAAAGGGGGAATGGCACAGCTCTTCTGCTCCACAGGGCCCTGCAACCAGCAGCAACCTGAAACAAGAGAAGGAACATTTTTTCAGTATATGAAAAATCAGTCAGCTAAATTATTGCACTGTGATCGTGAATGTGTGATCCCCTGCGAGTTACTTTGTGATGCCGTGTGATTTACAGTTTTGTGAGCGTTTCCTCAATCTACATCTCACTCAAAATGCAACATGTATCGCAGCTGTGTTACATTTGAGTCTACGCAGGCTTTATAAGTGCAACAAAGACCAACTTAGATCTTCTGTTAAAGTTGTTCTTTAAGACACCGCAAAGACTACAGTTGAAAGCCAGCTGACATGCTGACAGGAAGTAACTTCTATGTTGTACTCCTGAGAACATTGTAGAGAGGTGAACAGCACAAAGTAGTCATACATTTTCACATCACTGTGAATCTGATCAAACAGTCTTCTCATGAGCTTGTAATACAAATTGCTAATATGTCTCAAGTAACAAAAACTGCAAACTATTGAACACATGCCAGTTAAAACAGACTTAAGGCTGCTGATAACAACCAGGGCGAATGGTGGTGGACACAACACAGAAACTGTAGGACACATTTGATGCGTCACCGCTCTGTGAGGACAGACTGGGATCTTAGCCTCTTCTTGAATGAACTTCTCCCCTATCATTGTTAAACATCAGTGCAAAAGAGAGAGAGAGAAGCACTTGCTGTTTACTGTAAATACTGAAACACATTTTGCAATCAAACTTAACTGTTAAGTTAACAAACCATAAAATCTGAAATATGACCCCAAACAAAATGGCAGAGAAATAAAAGATACATGTTTTTGTACACCTGCTCGACTGCTACCCTTTAACAATGTCCATGTTTTATGATGACTTTTCCCTAAATGACACCCACACTGATTACACAAGAACAGTGAGACAGAAAAAGAAGCACCTATTGAGGAGAAATGAACAGCAACATGAAGCTGTAAAAGGTACTGCCAGGGCAGAGTGTACCCTTGTGAGAATGAGGACTCGGCTAAGGTCAGCTCAGTGGTGGAGGAAGCATGGGACAACACAGGCTGTATCATTTTACACAGTGTACAGTTACAAGTGTGTCCTTTGCCTGGGGGGGATATACAGTGAGCTAAGATGAACTTCTCCTACACAAATCCTAATAGGAAGTAGCTCTTGTTCCCAAAGAAAGGTCAAACTCACAAATAAGGCAATGTTAGAAATTATTTTTAACAAAAATTTTATGACTTGATTGTTTATACTTTATTTATACTTTATTATTATACTGTATGCCATAGTGTTATGAAAAAGATGTTTTAAAATCAGTAATCAATCACTTAGTGACAGGGTATAAGGTGGGTTATATGATGCCATAAACATCCTATGCCATTGTTTAAAAAGTATATATCTATTACTATACAGACAGTGAGAAGTGACTTGTTTCTGCAAAACCAGAGGTCAAAAGTGCATCCTGATAAACTTCCCCTTTTTCTCTTACACATTATGTTTCACCTCTAAATTTGAGTACAGATTTTAGAGAGCTGCAGCAATTAGTAGATTAATTAGCTGAGCAAAAATTAATTTTGATAATCTATTAATCGTTTTGATTCTTTGCTTCCAGCTTCTCAAATGGGTATTTTCTGGTTTACTGAGTCTTCTATGATTGCAAACTGAATATCTTTAGGACTCTCCCATAATTTATAGTGAGACCGCCCACAGGCTGACAGTGTACTTTCAACCCAGTTTGGCATTTCTATGTTTGCTCCCATTACTTTCATATGAAATTGATTAAACCCATGTGACTGGTTTCTTTCCATTTCCACCAACTGAACCAATAGATTATTGCTTCATAGGAAGTACACATGGGTTTTTAAGTGAAGAGTCTGGCGTGGTTAAAAGGTTAAAGTAAATTGTTCACAGACAGAATGCCTATTATTGACACACCCATACACCAGAAGACAATGACTCACTCGCCCCAAAGAACACCCCCCATCTGTCACACAAGCTCCTCCATCTGCATGGACATCATTAAACAATTGAGCAAGTGAGCATACAGACATTTGCTCTCAGCATCACATTTGACAGTAGGTCAATAGAATTTGTTAATCAGTTTTTTTTTTGGGGGGTTTTTTTGAGTATCCTGCTAGCCTTTTGTCTTCTCCATTCACTTTTCTCTGAAACAGGTAAATAAGTTTGATAGGGTCTTTACAGGTTGCTCTGGTAACTGTGGGTTTATTTCCAAAATAAAACCTTCAGCCAAGATGAAATATCCACTGACTTTCACATTTATCAAAAGAATCAGTTAGTGGGTATTCAATTCGTTTTGTTTTTGGTTCACCATTAAGGTAAGAGTATATTAGAAACAAATAAGCAAATCAAAATTTGTCATTTTTGGCCAGGTTTATTCACTGCTACACCATATACCATCACATGTAACTAGTAAAAGAAGTAAAAAGTCAAAACTGTTACATTATTGGTATATTTGTTCTTTCCACACCATTTCCTTTGTTTAAAGTGTGTTGTTTTCTCACGTTATTTCCATAAATAAACAGACACTATATCTGCATAAGCATACATTCATATTCCTCTCGCACACTCAAAATTCAAGTATAGGCGTTTCTTCATATGGTTTGGCAAACATGACTGTCCTTTCTTTTTCTGAATGTACACAGTCAGCAGTTTTATAAAGGCTTTAGGAGTGCTGTCATACACACTGTTTTAAGAAAAGGCAAAAATACTCACTAGACATAGTGCCTACTTTACAATGTTCACACCAGACAGTGAAGCTTACAAATCAATAAAAGGTCCCCTCAGAATTATATTACAATAAAAAAAAATGTGGGCTGTAATGTGCATTGTTACAGTGTTCATTGTTTGTTTCTACACTAAGGTTGGAAATGTCAGTGAGATGGTGACCTAAGGATATTTTTCTGCCCGTGGGAGTAATCACTCTGAACCGGAGTACATTATACGATTTATACCTTTGAGAAAAACTGAAATTCACCAATTAATATATCAGTCATATTTTTCAAAAGGCATAGTGCTGTTCTTTATTTTCCTTAAATAAAATAACTTGGCATGTAAATTTGTGGCTGCTAAATAACCCAAAAGGACCTACATATCAAATCGCTTAATGTGTGTTGTCAATTGTCATTGAAAAATTTCTGATTGTCAGTTATTATTATTATTAGATTTTCTAAATGATAAATGCTGTTTCTATTCAAACTGCTGCAAGGGCCAGATGACATGACATACAAGAAGTATTTTTATCTACCGTTGTTTTTAATTAAAATAAATTAAACTTCAATCTCACAGTGACAACCACGCACAAAATATAAACTTGTCATTTAATGAGAGCAGCAGATCAAAGGATGAAAAGTTCAAACAGGCTGCATGTGTTAGACAGTAAGGTATACATTACATTACATTACACCTGTTCTTACAGGTCTTTTAATATTTTTAAACCAGGCTCTCAGGAGCAGCTAAAACGCAGGATACTGACTTAATGAAAAGAAAAGCTGTCAGTGTGTTTATGTACCTGTACAGGGAGCCATACCACCCCCACCCCCACAGCCATTCAAAGGAAATATTAGCCACTGCACTTGTAAGACTTAATACAACTGTGACAATGTATATTAATTAACATCCCATTATATTTATTCACTTCTCCACAGTCGACTACTACTACCAAACAAACGGAGCAGCATCCCTGAGTTCGGCAGCCTGCTCTCGTGAACCTGATAACGGTACCGTTAGCCTTGTTAGCTTCATCCTAGCTAGCTAGTTAGCTTGCACTTTACCACTTGTCTTGACTTGACACTTGCCCGCATCTTGATTTCCGCTAACCAAAGCGATACGCTGCTAAACAAGAGACATTTAGAGGACAAGAACACCGACACTACCGGGACAGTCAGCACACGACAATGATTTTACACCTACCTTCAACCTGCTATGCCCACCACAGACCTCAACAACCTTGGTTTCCCTTTAAAAACAGCGTTTTCTTAGTAGATGAGGCTAGACGCATAAATAACTTCCGCTTATGCGTTTCAAAATAAGACTTCACGAGAGTTTCATGAGAGAATGGCTTTCATTAAATTATAATTTACAAAATCATATTTGTATCTACAAAATCATTCATTTCATGTCACTGCTTCAATAGGAGTGTAGAAACATAGACGATCCTACTAAAAATACTGAAACACTCATTCACACAGACAAAAGAATACTACAGGCAATAAAAGATATACATTTCCCTTCGGTGCTAGTCATGTAGTAATGTCAGCTTATTTTTTTTTTCTTCTACGGGTTCATACGTGTTCACTTCAGTTTGTCTTGTAATAATCGTATTGGAGAATTACACGAATGTGGCGCTTTTATTTTAGGCACAATTGAATAGTCTTATTTTTCGTGTAAGTAACTTGACGCAGCTCCCACAGTTGCCAGGCCTGGAGAGCGACACCTCTGTGTCTGTGGTTTTTAGTGAGAATGTACAATAAGAAGTTAACATTTGTTCAGTAATGTACCTCCTGAAAATATATGAATGTGATAACACTTTGTCCACTTTGATATAATGTCAAAAAAAGAAAAAGAAAAAAAAGTCCCACAAATGGACTGGAATAGGATTTCAAAATAATGTTTTACACCTTTTTTTTTTTTAGAACTTGCATCAAAATCTCTTAAGAATATGTGCAATGTGTTTCCAAAATTTGTAGCAAACAAAAGGCCAAGATTAAGAAACTGCAGTGACACAGTGACATGTCACATAAGTAAGAGCAGGCAGACTATAAGACATTATAAAAAATTGTCCCCACCTACTTTTTATAATTGGGAGCAGTACAAATTCTTATTTAACCCTGGAAATATTGTGGTCTTTATCTTCTGCTGTTGTAATGCCTTGATAACACAACAAATCAAAATTCTCTCTATATGTTTAATATAAGATCATCAATATAACATGTGCCCTGCCACAAATGATGCATGTGACCCACAGACAAAAGAGAGAAGCTGTTTCTCACTGTAGATGTCTCTGGTCCGTCTGTGTATAAGGGTCTCAGTCAGCCGTGACACTGTGATCTTGAGCAGGACCCTGAAACTGAAGCAGCTAAATGGAATTCAGTCTTAATTAATTTTATTATACCTGTGCATTTTCTGCTGTGACATGTCCCTCCATCCTTGATGTTAATAAACTTTCATGTTGTAATTCAAACACATTCTCAAAAAACACATGTGAATGATGTAGTCACAATACATATTTTTGTAAAAAAAATACAGATACAGAGTAACTCATCAATATATTATTTATTTCAATAGATTTCCAGGAAAGAGACCCATCTGTGAACATCAAAACAAAGCTGTTTGTAGTTGGTTTTCACTGCAGACATTTTGACATGTCAAAGCAGCAAAAGCACAGGTGTAATTAATAACATTAATCAGCTCTGACACACAGGTGTCCAACCAACAGATACCAGCTGGCCAATCAGAGCTCAAGCTGCTGCTCTGTGACTTAGATTTCATTTAGTTTAACAGAAAACAAATTAATATTGAGATGGAAAATGATAGGCAATACAGTGGAATAACAAAAGATATGTAATATGTAAATGTAATATATATTAATTTATTAAAATGAAACAGTATACTGTAAATTTCTATTGTTTTTCACCATTATAACCCTAAGATAATGTTTTATAAGTCTGTTTTATTCTCAAAAGCAATAAATTAAAAAATAAAAATAAAAATAATAGACTTGAAAAGAAGAAAACAGGACTGAATCTCTTGGTCGGCTTCACTTGTGACAGGTTTGGTTTGCCTCTCACTGACTGTGATACCACCATCTGCTGGATTCATTTGTGCATTACAAGAAATAACTTTCCACTCATTTCATACTAAATGCTGCCATGACACATGTTTACCAAAAATATAGCTATGAGCAGTTTACCCTATTCTCAGATAAGTCTTGCTGCTTCTCTTGAATGCTATTAGTAACAAAGTATCACACATTTAAACAGATAATATTTTTAAGGCCAATCTTACTCACAATGACATGTGCTGTCAAACCCAGCAGCTCTTTAATTAATGGGTGCAAACAACTCCTATCACAAGACTCATGTGTCACCAATATTCTTGGCATTCACAAAAGTCAGATTTTCCATGTTTAACCTCATTGTGCCTTTATGGTCAAAAAAGTATACACAATTTTGTGTCTTTGTGGTGTGTAAACTGTTGTGAAATTTGCTATTGCAATTTTGAAAATGTTGGCATTGTTTTTAGGAAAATAAGTCTAGCTGAAAAAAAAACATAAGGATTCCCAGTGTCTCCTTATTTAGAGCAGACCCTGTAATCACATGAGCAAAGGTCAGGTTAAACACTGCCAGTTATTGTTACAGAGCAAACTGTGTTTAGCTGTAAATAACAGAGAATATATATGACAGGGGGCTTTATAAACCTACAGGAAGGATTATAACCCTCATTCTTGTCTTACTAAGCAGCTTTGAACGGAATTTACTAAATTTGATCCGTAAATCTTGCGGACAACCATAGACTTTGAGAGCAGATGATATTAATCCCAGTGAAATTGCAAGTATGGAGATATACATTGGTGCTTGCTTTACAAAGTACTGCTTCCTTGGCTGTTACTGGATCAATATGGAAAAGCTTTTGACTCAGAATGAAAATGTACTTGTTTCTCCTCCCTCTCCTGCAAATAAGAACTGGAGTAAAACGTATATGAGCTCACTGAAGTACAAACTACATTTTACTTATTAGTTATATCTGATGTCTATCAAGTAAAGAGTGGGGGGGGGGGATGCCAGGGTGAATACCATATAAGATGGCGGCAAGCAGCAATCATAGGATCAAATCTCCCTTCAATATATGTTCTTGAGTCAGTTGCTTGTTTATCTTTAGTAATAAAACCACTGAGTCATAAAGACATCCAACTGAGGCTGTCACACAACCAGTCATACCTGACCAGGTAAGGCTGTAGCAGCAAAATCCTTGAGACTACTGATTTGAGTAAAGGTGCATTTCATTGTTTAGGAATTCAACTTTTATTTTCTAAGAAGAAGATTGTGTTATTTCCTCTTTTAAAAGTTACATAGCTTCATTGTGGAGTACTTCGCATCAGTAGCCATGACGTTTTTCAAATACTGTATATCATACAGTATATCATATCATATACCAAAAGTGTTAACAGTTCCATTTTTCATTTTGGCCTCTTCTTCCCAGTATGACCCTGTGGTTATCATGACAAATCCAGCTCACCTTTAGTTCTTTTGACACACTACACTAACAAGCCTAGCCTAAGTCTGGTAGCTCTATTTAAATGTCACTGCTTTAACAACTTAAATCCTTAATTGTTTTAACTAGTCAGCAACTAGTTGGCATCAGAGAGGTAAATAAAGGTTAATAAACTACAAATAAATAAAAAAATAAACTGTCCATCATGTCATCAAACAGCAGCTATGCAGAACTTCATCTCTGGTCAGGTGTTAATCAGCAGGACAGTGATCTGGTATCCAATAAGAGGATTCAATTGCAATTGCATTGTTATGTTAGATACTGGACTTCTTCTGAGTAGAAATCTCATCTGGTTTAACCACTGCTATCTCTTAGTTAAGGTAACGTGTTATAGCATGTCACAGCCTTCCAGCAGATTTCTCTCTATAGGTTTAATATAAAAACAAAAGATTATTTCCAAGACACACCTCATGTCCAAAGAATCCTGCACCCCTCCCAATTAGGAAGTAGGCTAATGCTTAAAGCCCTTATCCTCTTTAATGTATCCACCAGCCTTCCTTTGTTCCCCTTCAGTGCAGGAGTCCTAAAGCAGTACATAAATAACAACCCACATAAACAATTTAGAGTCAATTCTTAAAAGACTTTTACTATAATAAAAATTTGTAACGTATTTTGTAATAAATATAGAAAGAAATGGTCACATAGTCTTGTAGTTTTCCCACAAGCAACGTGAAAGTAACTAAAAACACACACAATGGTATTTTCCAATCATAGCCTTCCAATATGAGTTCCTTGAGTAATCTGTAGGGATTTCAAAAAGATTAATGCAAGACACATTGCCTATGCATTCATAAATGAATGCACAACAACAGTTGAGTTGTAACTTATATCTTTAAATTACTCAAATCAGATGTTAGCACTATAAATTCAAATCATAAAATATTTATAGGCTAAAAGTGGGTGAATTCCTGAGGGGCATTTGTGAGATATGCCACGAAGCCAACGTCATGTCAGCCAGGCAGCTCAGCAGGGGATAATGGTATTTAGATGTCCTGTAAGCACGCGGATCCTCTCAGTCAGCAACATTAATGGGGCCATGAGGCATCCTGCTCCTGTCCTCCATGCTTAGGTGAAGGGGGTATTAGACAGAAGTAATGCTGGCTGGTCTGAGCGCTCTGTCTGCTGTGTAGTCTGGGGGGATCGACATGGGGAGCACCAGCAAGGTGGCCAACTTGTGGAACAGGAGACAGAGTCTCTTCCCCAACTACAAAGTCACTGATTCGGATATTAATCGAAGACCCTCTGAGATTGTTTACCCACTAGCCAAGGAAAGCTGCGTGAAGACATGGAACTCCATGCAGGAGCTGAGCAGAGACATCTACGACATTTACGCTGAGTATGAGGATGAAGAAGATGACAGTACTCCCTACAGCTTCTCCAAGCAGCCCTCACCCTCGAAGAGAAATTACATGATCAATATCAATGTAGGGGGGAAGCCCTATCAGATAGCCTACAAGATGGCTGCCAAATACCCCAAAACCAGAATAGGAAGACTGGCCACTTACACTGACCACAACATGAAGCTGGACCTGTGTGACGACTACACTGTGACCAACAACGAGTACTTCTTTGACAGGGACCCAGATGTCTTCCACAGCATCTTCAACTTCTACAGGACTGGGGTGCTGTGGATCAAGGATGAATTGTGTCCTCGCAACTTCCTGGAGGAAATCAACTACTGGGGCGTGAGGATCAAGAACACCCACCGCTGTTGCCGCATCTCCTTTGAGGAGAGGCAGGATGAGCTGAATGACCAGCTGAAGATCCAGAGGGAGCTGGAGGCCGAGGTGGAGATCGAGGAGAATGAGGAGCTCTTTCATGACATGTTCATGGGCCACAAGCGCCGAGCTATCTGGAACCTGATGGAGAAGCCGTTTTCGTCTGTTAAGGCCAAGTTGATGGCTGTGGCCTCCAGTCTGTTTGTCCTGATCTCCCTGGTGGCCATGACTCTCAACACGGTGGAGGAGATGCAATACAGAACTCCCACAGGTCAGCTCAGTGGCAAGACATACTGGGAATACGTGGAGTCAATGTGCATCGCCTTCTTCACCATGGAGTACCTGCTCCGTCTGGTGTCCACTCCTGACATCAAATCCTTCAGCAGGAGTGTGCTCAACACCGTGGACCTGATCGCAATCCTGCCTCAGTATCTGCAGGCCATCCTAGAGTTCTTTGACAATGAGGAAAACTACATGAAGCACGAGGCTGACATGCAGGCGGTGGGGCAGGTGGGAAAGCTGGGGCAAGTGTTGAGGATCATGAGACTGATGCGAATCTTTCGTATCTTGAAGCTGGCTCGACACTCCACAGGTCTGCGGGCTTTTGGCTTCACTTTGCGTCAGTGCTACCAGCAAGTGGGCTGCCTCTTCCTCTTCATCGCCATGGGCATCTTCAGCTTCTCTGCCATGGTTTATACCGTGGAGCATGACATGCCGCAAACAAACTTTACCAGCATCCCTCATGCGTGGTGGTGGGCAGCTGTAAGTAAATCTTCGTAAAACGTAGTAGTGTAAAAGACCTGGAGAATATAATCTAAAGTGACAACACAGAGGGAAGACACAGCAATCCTAAAGACAGAATAAACAGAATGTGAGATATTAAAAAAACATACAAGTCTTAAAATTAGAAATGTTGTATAGATCACTTACCCAAGTAACAAACCAAAGTAACCTATTTAATTAAGTATAATGAAGTGCCCTGTCCTTCAATTACTTTAATGCTGAGATAGTCCCTGAATGGTGTGTTAACTGTGTAATGTTATTAGATTACACTCCAACACCACTTGGCTTACCAAACACAATGAGGTCAGCTCTACTCCAGGGTGAGTCTCCTCGTGCTTTGGTATGTGTGACTTGCGTGGTCAACGGAAAGATTCAAACTACAGATTGTATTTTTATCACGCACAGTATTTTTACTGATTCAATCTTGGCAAGAAAGGTGGAATAACCTGGTTAATGTCTGTATGTCTTTATATGAGTTAAACAGCTAACACAAACTTTTGATTCTGCCTGTTGCCATGAACACACCCATTATCAGATCATTGTCCTCCCTCTTTGACCAAGTGGTACAATCTTAACTCTAATCCTGGGGAAGGAAACGATAATCCTTGTAATCATAGTAATGGGTATGGTAAAGGTTACTTTAAGCACTACTCACTGCCAGTGACTCCTGCTGTATTTGCATGAACAGAGGGAAAAGAATTGTGTGTCGTCTTTGAGTCCCTGGAACACCCACTTCTGGGTCAGGTTTGCTGCAGTCTGTTAGCATGTCCATCTTCTCACTGTAAGTCAGATACACCCTGAATAAATTCACACAATACAGCCAGACTGTTGGACTATCAGCAAGAAGAAGAAGAAGCAGGAAACCTGAGTGGGCAATTTAACAGCCCTACCACTTTTTCCAAAGACTGTAGCGTGGGCTAATGACCACACAGTGGTGACTGTCTATATATTATTGCTATAACAGGATAAAATTGTGATCTATATCTATAATTTAAAATATTTTAATGGGCAATTGAATATTTTTGGTGGAAGTATAATTATGTGAGCATTAAATTAACCATCAGCAACCTATAGTTGGTTTTGCTTAGCTTTTTATTACTTTGACTACAGACAATTTACAGCACAAAGTAGGGCGATACAGAAGCTTAGAGAATTCTTCCCCAACTGGTAGAAGTAAATCCATTATGATATAACACACCATAATTAGCAAGCTGTACTGGGGTTTTATAGTCTGCATACTCTGGTCAAATCAGTGTATGCTTTTTCCTGTGTTAACAGTGTTTACAGTGAGAGGGGCTCCAGACTTATGATTGGTTGATACTTACATTGTTACAGTGTGTTCTGTTCATTCTGGTTTAACTGTTTATACTCATTTATACTCACCTGTGTCACTGGATTAGGAACAGAATAACTGGGGCTGTCTTTATGATAATATATTCACCAGGCTTACAGTTTGGATCCAATACTCCTTTGTTTTCTACTACTGCTCACTTTGCTGTCTCACACAGGGAAACTGTGAAATGCCCCAATTTACTGGCAAAATGATAACATGGGTCAGTGAAGGTCTACTAACCAGGAGACTGACTGAACCTGTGTGCTGGTTAGGTTTGTGATTCCTGTTTCTCCATCAACACTGACTGCTCTCCCCTCTCCCCTGCAGGTCAGCATCTCCACCGTGGGCTATGGAGACGTCTACCCAGAGACCATACTGGGTCGTCTTTTTGCTTTCATCTGCATCGCTTTTGGAATTATCCTCAATGGCCTGCCCATATCCATCCTCTTCAACAAGTTCTCAGACTATTACTCTAAACTCAAGTCCAATCAGTACACAGCCTCCCTGAATAAACGAGGGAGGATCAGATTTGCCAAGAGGACAGCGAAAAAGCTCAACCACTGCTTTGCACCACGCCATTGTCACGCACACTGATTTCTTATGTACTTTTTAAAAAAAGAAATATATGATTGACTGTAAAACTGTGGAAAAAATTGTATGTGATGGGGACAAACAGGTGTAACACGAACAAAAGATGAGGGTTATTTCCCCAGTAGTGGCACATCTGGCTGTGTATTCCAATAAATTGGCAGCATCTGTGGTTGGAAAGCTGGTGCAAGATCACACACCTTCTCCAAGCTGGTCAGTAGTGAAAACAGTTTTGGGGGGGGGGTATATTAAGCAGTATGACTGATTGACCTCTGAAAATGTTTACTTTTCTATTCAGAAAATACTATTTTTGTTATTTGATAGTCAGAGGCATAAAAAAAAGAAACACTCCATACGATTTTCACTTTAGCCTCGTTGTCATATCTCTATATTATCATATAGAGCAGTTTCACAAAACAAAGTCCCTGTTTAGTGATACTATTTAAAACTCTTAAACCCTGCCAGACCAACTGGTTAAATGCATCATTACAAAATCTAAAATATTTTCAAATATACTGTATCAAATATGTCAGAAAGAATTTTGGGGAAACGTGTATAAAATGATACACACATCTACAACATGTCAATATGATGTGGTGGTGCATCTGCACGAATATGGCACCTTGGGTTTGAATACTTCTCTCAGTATAAGTATAGTGTGGCTTCAGTGAAGTTTTTTATGTTTTAAAAGCAGTCCTCCTGGTTCAAATTCCCACAATGAAAATGTGTAATGTCAGCATCCTACTATTTGGGTGAAGAGGTCAGACTTTGCTGATTTGATTCGGGCCACAAGAGAATGAATGAAAAAGCTTTTGTTATCACCATAGCAGCTCTCAAGGCTTAGAGCTTTTTGCTAATCCACAATGCAACTCCATACCCCACTGATTTTGGACGTTGTGCTTTTCAGAGGCAGCTTAACTAGGTATGAATATAGATCTCAGCAGCTAATATTAGTTATCTTCTAATTGCAACTGTGATGTTTTAAAACTGTGTGCATGCACAGGAGGTCTGCAGGGGCTTGCAAAGTGTACTAAACCTTGAAACACCGGTGCTGCTTTTCATGTGTTTGCAATGTTCAGTAATTTTGCCTACAAAGTATGCAAAGTATGGCTTACTTGCAAAGTATCAAACAATGTTGTCTGATACTCTGTTGTCAATAAACACTGTCCTGCTCATGAAACTATTCTCCTCATTGACTAAAATACTACAACTTCCTGAGAACTGGCAGACACAGACCTGTTTCCCTGCATATGTCTCTACTGCCCTCTCCTGGATGACCTTTGCTATAGCAAAAAGCCTTTCGTGGGTGTTTAATAAGATGCTCCAATTTTAGTTCACTAATAACTATTGATGCCATAATAGAGAAAGAACACATACTATTGAGATATTCAGCATTTTGTAGCTGCTGGCAATTTTAACACAGCCTGTGGTAGACAAAAGGCTGTCTATAACAATGAAAGCTAATTATAATCTAAAGAAATTGCAACACTTCAAAATGACCACTGATTGGACAATGCATGAAAAAGAGAAACTCAGCAGCACCTCACACACAGATTGGTCTATGCAATATTTTTCCAACTCCATTTATGTAAAAAAAAAAAAAAAAAAAGGGAGCATAAAATATTAGCAACAGTTGTCAAGGCACAGTTGAATGACACAACAAACATGACTACAACTCATTTAACACATCTCCGACTTAGTGTCAACATTATCTGAATATGACTGTCTGTAAAAAGGAAAGATTTATATGAGTTACATTGTTTTATATTCTATTAAGCAAGGGGCTTACTTACGTCGTGAACCAGAACTTTGTATTTGTCAGGTTTGTAGATATGCAGAAATATCATGACAGATGCCGAAGGTCTCTTGTCCCACGTGGTAGTATTATTTCAGTAATGGAATTATGGACCCCGTTTTCAGAGAATGGAGAGCAATGAATAAAGAGACAAGGCTGCAGTGTTTTATGATGTGCAGAAAGCATATGACATGGTATGGAGGGAGGTTATTGTCTAGTAGTTTGAATGGGAAATCTATGCAACTAAAATTAGGATCATGAATATTGTATAAGTGTGTTTCCATTCTATTCTATTTAAATTACTAACATTTAATTGATACTCTACATTTATAAAATATAATTGGATATGGAGTGATCTTTGTTTATAGATGATTAATATTTATGGCAAGGAAGGGAATATTGTTATTCAATATCTTTCTATATTTAATATCAACCGTATTTTGTACAGTTACAATGACAAATACACTAAATAAACTTAAACGTTATGGCGAACGCAACTGATCTAGTTTCCGATGCCAGGAACCATTTACTCCAGAAGATGGCAGCGCATACACAATGAGAATATCAGCTGCACTAATACTTCAACGAAGAAGACGTGTCTTCTCTTGCAGTCCTCTGCGTTGGTAAAGTGACCTCTGCTGCTAGCAGTTAGCCTCCTCTGAAACAATGGCTCCTCCAGTTGCAGTGTCGCCTTTGATTAAGGTTTGTGTTGCCAAATATGCTGTGATAAAAAAAGTTGCTCGTGTCTCATTGTAAAATGACCTTTGCAGTTGTATTCCAGTTTGCTATCTACGCAGAGCACGCTAACCTGCTAACCATTAGCTCAGCAGCATGCTAGCCATTAGCTAACTGTAACTTAGCAACGTTACTGAAGTCTGCAGTTAAACAAAGGCCAGTGAATGGTTACCGGTGTGCTGCATTAGGTCTTAATAACGCAGTTGATTAATATTATTGTTTAGCGCAACGTGCATTGACGGACATGACTCCTGGCGTTGCTAAAAGCTAATAGGAGAAGCTGTCATTGAAACGACGTAGTGGTAGCTGATGCTTATAAATAAGAAAGTCATAAGAAATTATGGATATTTATACAACACGAGGCATTTAACATATAATATGGCATCCTTTATCTCGATTTAAAAAGTTAACCTATAATTATTTAATTCAAGGTGTCCTTGTTACTGCCCACTACTGCAGACAGAGTGACGGGTTGTTATATTTGAATGAAACTAATGCTTCACGGTGGATTGTGTGTTTGCTGAACTTAAGAGTGGGTTCTTACACTCTGGAAACCAATTTAATTTGCGTGTTTTGTTCACATGAACATGGTCTCAATAAATTCCTGCAGCGCTATAACGCTGTGGAGTTAAGTGGATGTAGCAATGATGTGGGAAAAGATAAGATTACATTTTATTTGTAAAGCACTTTCCAGGATGCAGCACAAAGTGCTTTGACAAGTATAAAAAGGAGTTAAAGAAGGGCAATCATAAAAAAAGATTAAAATAAACTAATATTGATCAAATAAATAATTTAATGAAAAAATTGCATGAATGAATACAATAAAAAAAAAAAACTTAAGAGCTCATTAAAAGCTTGATTTAACAGTTATGTTTTCAGTTGTCCTTTTAAAAATGTCCACTGAGCCCACCCCTCTAATATTTCTTAGTAGGGTGTTCCACAGTTTAGGTGCATCATGAATGAAGGCTGCTTCCCCAGTTTTAGTCTGGGGAACTTTTGGGATATTTAGAGGACCTGCTGTAGAGGATCTAAGGGCTCGTGGAGGGACTTAAAACGACAGAGTGTGAGTGACGTAAGACGGTGCCAAACCTTTAAGCGCTTTGTATACAAGTAGGACTGGTGAATTCAATTCTAAAAGACGTAGGGAGCCAATGTACTGTAGACAGCACATGAGTAATATTTTCGTTAGAAGTCTAACAGCATCTGAATTAGCTGTAGTTTCTCGATTTACTTTTTTGGAAGATTAGTAAAAAGAGCATTACAGTAGGCTAATTGTTGTTGTCTTGTTGAGTTAAAAGAGGGACACACTTTAGCAATATTTCTTAGGTGTTAGAAAGCGCTGCTATGTAAGGGTGTCAAGAACTGCTGTGTACTTCCAGATACTGTGGACCTGTGTTGAATCTTAATCAGCTAATTTGAGATTTTGTGACTTTGACTAATGTGTATCCCCCTTTCCATTTCAGACAGCCAGGTATTCAGCTTTGATTGCTGGCATCATCTATGGCAAAAGGAGATATGGTGCGTTACTCTTAATAGTCATCATGTAGTGTCTTTAACAGCAACAATGCGCTGCGATCAACCCACTTTAATCCACTAAATGTAACAATGATTTGGACCAAATTTTGCACACCAATCATTATGTTTAAAACACTAGAGACAGTTGATCTGTCAGTGTTGTAACAGTTGTTTTTATAAACTGACAGAGGAGAATAATCTGTGCTAAATTACTGCAGCATTTTACATACGGAGGTGTGAACACTTTAAAGATTTAAGATCATTATATATAAGTTATATACAAGCATGTTTCCTGGTGAAGCTCAACAAGATCTTCACTTTAGATGATGTAAGCAGATGTAATTTTGAAATACAATGCATGTAGTTGATTACGGGTGCGATTTAGTCCTTCACTAATGTTTTTTTTTTTTTTTTTTTTTTGTCAGATCACCTGAAGCCTATCGCAGCTGAAGAGAGGAGGATTGAAGAGGAGGAGAAAAAGGCCCGTGAGGAGCAGGAGCGGATTGCCAAGCAGCTAGCAGAAGGTAGTCTCTTCAGCCTTATGCACATGTCAGCTATTCAGGCTCCAGTTTGCACACACATACATTTGTATGCTGCACAGCTCATACAGGCAAACACAATAATAGCAACACCAGTTTACACAACAAAATATTACACTTTGCCTCATGATTGTGAATCATGCGAAATCCCAAACTGACTAACCTTGAATATTTGACTTTCCTCCCTACAGCGAGCGAAGATACCATTCTGAAGTAAAGCTTGGAGGGCGATGTGAGGATGTCCCCGTAGATGTGCAATTTCCGCCCTCTTCCTCCTTTTTCTGGAGTAACAATGACAAAGTCAGGTCACAACCAGTCAAGCACTCCCATGTTGTGGATGTGTCCACTGTTACCTTGAATAACACAACACTTTTCTGGATTGCCAGATACAGCAATTTTACTTAAGTTACATGTTATAAATAAGGCTCTTGAACTCAGCGTTGTAACACTGCAAATGCAGCCTCATAAGTTATTATGTTCATGTTTGTAATGAAGCCATGTCATAAATACAGAAGTACATGATCACTGTAGTCCTTGTCTTTGTTTTCTCAAATGTGACCTTTGTATAACTGGTGTTCTCCCAGAAACTGTTACAGCACATATGAGACAGATGTAATGTTATAGTGATAACTTGTTTTGCAATTAAAACTCACAAGTCATCATATAAAAGACGAAAGGATGTTTTTCATTTGTCCTACCTGGAAATGGGGAGAATGAAAAGTGTTCATCAACACCTTTGTGGATCTCACTAGAACTTTGACAGGTCTAACTTATTGCATTGGCATAATTTTAAAAAGTAGATGCATAGATATCATAGGAACAATCTCCTTAAGATGTAAAATGGTAATTTATTAATATTTTAATGGGAAAAGCATTGTATACCTTTCCCCTAAATTCCTCCCCTTGTGTTACAAATGAAGTTTTATGAGCCTCTGACAAATAATAAATGCTTAAATTGTATGTGGAATTATTGTGAAAAACATTAGCTACAGCCATAAAACCACTATTATTTCACAGTGTTTCATTTCTTTTGGACATTAATTTTCAACTTTAGCATGATGAAGACAGACTGAGTTAAAAAATCCAACAATTATTTTCATTATCTGTAAGGTGAAGTCAGTTCATTGTCACAAATGATTAAAGCAGTGAATTTTCACAACTGAAAGCTGGATGTAGGAATTTTTTGGTATTATCAGCTTGAAAAATGTCTTTTGATGGGCATTTGGGAATCAGATAACCATTTCAGCTACAAGTGGGTTTCAAAAATGTTGATATAAATTATTTCCACTGCTGATTTTATATATACATATATCTATGGAAAAACTTTGTGTATTTTTTATTGAAGAAAAAAAACAGCATTCATGTTCCTGAAGACTGACCAAACATTTAAACCCTACGTTGCTAAGAAGAAAAGAAATAGGAGTCTTTCAAATGATTAGTGTTTTCACCTGCTCACATCCTCTTGTTATGGAACTTGCCTCGTCCATAGCCTGTCATCCTGTGACCTGAGATGGCTCGAGCACAGACATGTTCAGCCTCAGCTCACCTGCAGTTAAGCAAGTGTGTGTGTTTACAGCAGGATCGTTTAAACCTAGTTTTTGTTTTCAGATTAGCGTTAACACTGTTTTGACTGCCCTCAACAGCTCAGGATGCCAAAGCCCAGAGGCCTTACCTAATATCTACAGGACAGGTTAATATTAGAACAACAACAATAACAGGGCTGATTAAAAATACAGCTGGACTTACTGGAATGCTTCTCGTCTTTACTTAGCTCTCACCTACTGTAGTGCAAAACAAAAATATCTCCTGAGGACTGGTGATGGGAACTTGTTAGGGGTGAAAAGGATTACAGTGATCTGCTTACAACATTTTTTTTAAACAACACAGCTACAATGAATGAATACAAATAAAATTGTTACACTGCTCATAGTTGAAATAATTTAAATGAGTAAGAAAAAAATGATTCTACAATAAAGTAAAGTAAAAACGGGTTTAACAAAAACAAAAAGGGTTGCTTTAAAGCATTTCTACAAAATGTGGTTTAACAAATGACAGAAAAACATGACAGTGGAAACACAGAGTACAAAAATGCACCTGCAGCAGCAAAATGGAAAGTTACACACCACAGCTTTTTGGCAGTAGGGCATTGTCACACTTCTGCGTGCATGTTGCTGATGCTGAGGTGGTGTATACTTCCTGTAACACACCTCAGCTGTTTCCGATATGACACGTTTTGCTCGGGATTACAGGTTGAAGCTCTGGCAGCATTTACAGACAAGATGACAGAACGTTCCTAACCGATGGAGTGACAGCAGATGGGAACACCTGAGCCTCTGCTCACATAACATTCATTACTCAGTGCTTCTCTCCAGGCCATTTTATAATGGAAAATGTTATAGTTTTATTTATTTGTGGTGCTTGTCACGGTGAAAATGCCTCTTTCTTCAGTTTCACATCCTTTGCCCTGTAAAGTATTTTGTATCTGAATGTGGAACTGATTGAGGACTTGGATCTTTTAATGTTTTATGTCCAAATTAAGAGTTTTGTCTGCAGTAATCAATAATAAAACTCTTTATACTTACAGTCACCGTCCAATTAAACAGAGATATTAATAATCTATCAATAATAAAAGTGAGGCAGTTTATTTTTGTCCCTAGATCTCAAGGCCAGTTGTGAACATAGTAAAGCATAATAACAGAACAGGTAAAACTTTTATGGCCAGTCATTAACTTTACAGTAAGTATATAGTATCCCAGTCCAGAGATGTTGGGACATTTTATCTGAAGATGGACAGAAAAATAGAAGGAAGATGGCTGGTTTCATGGACACCAAGTAAAGAAAAACAAACCACAGAATCATAATAAAGTCCTCGTATCTCACAGTCTTTCATTCAGCCTATATTCACACTACTTTCTCTATTAACACTTGGTCCTATTTGAAGTTTTCGTGTGACCTTAGTGCCCAAAATACACCTGTTTGCTCAGGTAAAAACCTTCGCTGTAGACGTGTGACTTGAGGCTCAGGCCTCTCCCCGTCTGCCCCCCCGGGGCATCTGCCATTATGTATCCCATTATGTAGCCCTGCAAACAATTACATAAAGCCTATGCAAGGGTTCATCAGCTTACACCGGGGGATTTTGTTAACTGGATTAGCGGTAGATTTAAACTCTGCATTTAGGTTCAAGAAGTGAAAATAATCAGTGAGTCTGTCTAAGCGCTGGGTATAAAAGGCTGATGCACCTTCTTCTCAACACATCTCAGACACTGCAACAGCTCTGCACTGAAAACCTCCTGCAGCTTCACTCTGCACTTCAGGTAAGGAGATGCAGCTTTGTGGGGACCAGCTGATACTTTTACAATAGAGCTGCTAGAGTGACATTTTGGTTAAGATGTATGCAGCCTCTTCAAACAACTATTAATTGAAAAAAATAATAAAATAAAATCACACTATCAACCAAACTGACATTTGCTGGATTGGGGTTTTCATCTAGAATGGACTTCCAAATCTTTGCCCTGGTGATGTTGTTCCTGGCCTGCGTGGAGCAGGGCCTGGCCTCCTGCGTGGTGGACAGTTTCACAGTCAAAGAGGACTTCGACCCCCAAAGAGTGAGTACAGAAATATCTCTAAAAAGAAAAATCCACAAACAGGACAGAGGAAAGGCAGCTAGGTAGTTCCCACAGATACAATCAAGTAGGAAAAATATATTCAACCAGGATAGGATGATCAACACCCTCCATTTAAACCAGGATCTCATCAGTGTATAATGAAATATAATGTTGTATATGTACATATCTGTAGCCTACTGATGTCTGCCTGTTAAAATAATTTGTATATTCATCTTTTTGATGTTTTTTTTTTTCACGACAGTATGCAGGAAAATGGTACGCTCTGCAGAAGAAAGATCCAGAGGGTTTGTTCCTGCAGGACAACATCTCTGCTGAGTACACTGTTGGAGACGATGGGTCCATGGTGGCCTCCTCCAGGGGCAGGGTCACTCTCTTTGGGTGAGTAACTGGCATTTTTAGAAATCTCTTTAGTCTTAATGTGATATATTTAAATATATAAATGTTTCCATTCCTGCTCGATAATGTGACATTTCTCTCTCTACTTGGCCTCCAGGTTCTGGGTTGTGTGCGCTGACATGGCTGCTCAGTACTCAGTGCCTGACCCCGGCACCCCCGGCAAGATGTTCATGAACTACCAGGGACTGGCCAGCTACCTGTCCAGCGGAGGTGAGCCTCCTCAGTTATATATGCAAAAACACACACACACACACACACACACACACACTGTAGGTCTTTCTCACACACAATTGAGACTAACTTGTTGCTCTCTGCTCTTCCAGGTGACAACTACTGGGTCATTGACACAGACTATGACAACTACGCCATCACCTACGCCTGCCGCACCCTGAAGGAGGATGGAAGCTGTGAGGACGGCTATGCCCTGATCTTCTCCCGTAACCCCCGCGGCCTCCCCCCTGCCATCCAGAGAGTCGTCCGCCAGAAACAGGAGGAAATCTGCATGGCCGGACAGTTCCAGCCCGTGCTGCAGTCCGGTATGTACTCAACCTATGATGCTCTGATGCTCTGAAGTAAACAAGATGTACAAGTGTCCATGGTACTCTTGTATTCATAGTATTATTGTTGACTTACCTTTAAATTTAGAAAAAAAAGCATGTCTTATCTAAATAGTTAATCCATCACTGTTGATATTCTAGTCTTTACATTCAGGATAAATATTTCAGGCTCTCTTACTTGTAAACCCATTTAACACTTGTTCTTCTTTCTCTGTTCTTAACAGGAGCTTGCTAAACTGGTTCTCAGAAGGAGTTTGTTGAGCAGCCCTTCATTACGCTGGATTGATCATCCTGTCCGAGATGAAGAGAGAATAATCTTGTTCCGTTTATGATTTGCTGTGTTCCACCGACATAGGAAAGAGTTGTCAGATAAATCAAATTCAACACCCCATGAAAACAAAAATTAATGAACACTGCCAAAATGAAAATATACTGATTACCGGTTGAGTGACTGTGATGATAGAACCAACCGTGTAGTATTGTCACACTGAGGGGTAACATCTGCACTGTGTAATCACTCTGTGTTGGTGACAATAAATTTTGTAAAGAAAGTTGCTGTTGTCCTACTCTTTGTAAAAACGACTGAGTAAGAACCTTAGATTGTTGTTCCAACTTTTACTTAGCTCATGCACAAACACAAATAATACACATCATATAAAAATCTTAAGTCGACAAAATGGAATATAACAAATTCAAACTCACATTTTAACACTGTTTAACAAGTTCTCATTCTGGATGTATAACACAGGTGACACATTCAGGAGTAAATATATCAATCGACAAATCAGGTGTTGTATTCTGTATTTTCTTATCATCATTAAATCACATGAAAAGACCAAAATCAACAGTTAATTGATCCAAGTAACAGTTATTGTCTGTGTATCCAAAACCTGATATATTTTATTATTCTGTGCCATAGAGATCTACTGTTGTCCAAAATTATTAAAAACTAAAGCACCAAATATGTATTAATCCACCGCTGAAAATAGTCCTAAACAAATCTGCCGGTTACTTCTGTTTGAGAAATGTTTAAAAAAATTACAGTGCCCAGCAGGAAATTATTAAGGCCTTTTTTTTATGAAGCTTTATATTTGTGACCTCTTTTACATCTTTAATAGAAACCAGTGGGAGCCACAGACAGGGTAGAAAAATTGCAAATTACTAAGAGACCGACTAACACATTTGGGATTTGTTTACAATTTACCAGTATAGAATAATGCCAGCCTTACCGCTTTTGTCTTATGAAGAAACAAAAGATTATAATTACTTGTTACTGTGTGCTTTGATGCTGTGAATGGTGAGTTTAAAAGGTTTCCACTAAGACAGAATGTGCTTAGTCACTTTATCCATCTCCACAAGCCACTTCATCTACAACGTCATGTATTCAGTCACTTTTATCTAATATTCGAGTCACAAACATTCCTATACTCAAAAACATGTGAGGCCTGTATTACTGTATAATAGAGCAGGAGCATCAATAGTAAATGTTTGCTCATAATGCGATTGGGCAGATGAAACAAATGACCTACGCTGCATAATGTATATAAATCAGCACTTTAATCTCTATAAAATGTATTTACACTGTACAAAACCATGTAGAAACATAAGATGAATACTGTCAGACCTGAGCCTGGTCTAGTGCTCTTCTGAATACTTCTCTGGCAGCGAGTACTGCCCAGGCCTTGCCCAGTAGTCCACAGCTCGAACTCTGTACAGACCGCCAACCTCTTGGTCCACTACAGAACACAACACGGTGTACGGTGTTATTTTCTATGACTGCATGTCACAATGCCAAAATATAGTTTGAAATATGAAGATTTTTCTTCACTGCCATCACTTGTTATGCAGTTTACTGGGAATCCTTACCAGGTGAGTAGACGTATGAGGTAAAAACGGTGTCCTGTGTATTAATCCTGCTGAATTTCTCGTGGTCTGTGGAGAATTCAACTTCAAACGTCTTGATGCATCTGCAAATACAAAGAGAGGAAAATGAATGAATGAATGCTTACGGTCATACGTACAGCATGTATATATTCACTGCATTTCAACATCACGATACAAGGATTCAATCCACTGTACTGCTGCACTTAGTTTTATTTTATCTACTTTCACTCCTTTACGGTTTTCTTGTGGTGGCAAACACATGAATAGAGAAATAATCACTTGTGTGCACCTACTTGGAATCGACACAGTGATCAGACCAGACGATCAGGACTTGGCCTTTGGTGATCCTGATGAAGCGTAATCCATTAACCTAATGAAAAGTCAAATATAGTTCAGACTAGTTCATGATTATCTCTTTAGGAATATACTCCTTACATTCAGGACATAACTGTATTCACACTTAAATCAAATTACTTTCTCGTTTCGCAAACTGCAGTGACTGGAGAAAATCTATCTTACCTGCACTGACACAGAAACACATCCTCAACTGCACAGAGTGACAAACACTGACACACCAAGTAGGATTTAACTGATGCGCAAAGCACAATGCACAAAACCAGTCAGAGTTTTGTTGTTGTTGTCTTTGTGTGTTGGCACTGACTTGGTCTGGTGCGGCTTTGGGCAGGGCACAAACATGGATGAGGAGAACGGAGGGAACAGACAGTTTGGCTCTCAGAGTCAGCATGTCCCCTGCAGGAACCTCCCAGGGTCCATCAACATGAGGGTCCTGAAATATTGACGCATCATCAGTGGGTCAAAGAGAGAGAGAGAGCAAACCAATCACGTCCCGGGTCTCAACAAATTCATCCATGGATACACGTTGTCTCAAAACAGTGTGAAACTACAGCACATAAGGCACTGTAGCTGCAATCTACCAAACAGCATCCAAAACCTACAGATATATCATTATTATATTGTTGTTTAATGGAAGCAAACAGCATATTGTTTCAGTATTTACACTATTTAAGTGTACAATGTACATGTACAATATAGTCTATGTGCACTGTTTCAGCCATTTTACAGCTTGATAAGAACGTTGTCCTTTTCTTTACTGCAGAACAACACGATGGCTCATCTGACAGAAATCATTTAGACTGATTTAAATTAGTTTCTGGTTTTGGACAAAGACTGAACCTGCGTGGGAAATGACCAATCACAATAATTCTCAGAGTGGACTGATTCAATTGAAATGAATAATAAAACAAGCTAACAATCAGTTAATGATGATTTTAATAATATGAGTATAAAAATTGTGCTTTGAAAATTTTTTTGTGCTAATGTTCATTCCTATAATATGATTCAGGCTTCCTGTTTACCTGAAGACCCCTGAGGCGTCTGAACTGGTCTGCTGTGGGGAAGTCGGGGCTGCCCATACTCTGCCACAGCTGGTACGGGTTGGTGACATTGTTGTCCAAGTAATATGTGACATACACAAGACCTGGATACAGATAACAGACAGAGAGGGCAGGACTGAAACAGACCACTCACCTGCAGAAATAACAGCCTGTAGGATTTCAGATACTGGACAAATATTTTGATCTTAAATAACGTAACAGTATTTGGTTAAACCGACCCTTCTGTGCAGCCAGTCCTCTCAGTGACACGGTCACATCATCAGTGTTGGTGGAGGTGCTGTTGTCGTCACTGTTGTAGACCAGAGCTGCAGCCTGCCAGCTGTCCGAGCTGCCTGGCATCACGGGCTTGTGGCTGCTGGCGAGAACTCCCACTGTGCTGTTGCTGGTTCTTGCCAAGTCCAGAACCTGAGCCAGGACCTGGGTCTCTCCTTAAGGTTAAATCACATACAGGAGAGGCAACGGAGCCATTAACACAGCACTGAAGCAGCAACATCCTGGTGACCTGACCTTTAGTTACACGGACATATATACATGAATTAAACCACCATCACACCTCAATCATACATTTAAACTGACGCCCACATGAAACCCTGGAGGGTCACCTGCTCTACAGTAAAGAGACGGTCACCTAGCAAAGCCAGCAGGCCCATGACGGTGAGGACAGGCTTCCTGATGAGCTGGACGTGAGGCGGCTGGGTGTTGTTGACCTGGAAGCGAGCAGTCAGCGTGCGCTGGGTGAAGGGGTGTGGGTGGTAGCTGAGGAAGGCGTTGTCGTTGCTCAGCAGGGTGTAGTTGATGGTGCTGTTGGGGTCTGCCAGCAGCAGATCCTGGTGCTGGTTTATGACCTGTTGAAGGGGGGTGGACAGAGGATTGTTAAGAGGTGATTTAATATTTCGATTTCAGGGAATCTATACATACAAATCCCAAGTGATGCTATGCTAACACGCTAATGTCACAGTCACAGCACTCTAAAGCATGTACACAGTACACAGTGTATGTATCCAGTATAATGCAGTATACTGTATAAGGGTTAACTGATTAGACTACCTTTTGCCACTAGACCAGGCTGATATTGGCAGCTCAACAGAATAGCCTCCTTTCACCTTCTCACAAAATACAAATACATATCAGATACATACAACTACATCACATATAAACCATGAAAAAGACACACACATGCACACGCACACACATCATAGACACATACCATACACATCATATTCTTTTCATTTCTATATCTCGTTAAGTGTTTATTGTTTTAGTTGTCATTTACATGTCTGTCCATTATGTCTACCCTTCTTGTCACACTTATTTTTGCTTTGTAAGTCACTAAAAAAAATTAATACATAAATAAATCTGTTACACTGTCCATTCATCCATTATCTATTCTGCTTATCCTTATAGAGTTGCAGGGGGGCGGGGTACACCTAGGCCAGTCCATCACAAGGCTGACAAACAGAGACAAACAAGCACTTGCACACACACTGTGGACTGTGGGAGGAAGCTGGAGTACCTGGAGAGAACCCATGCAGGCAGAGGGAGAACATGCAAACTCCACACAAAAAGGCCCCAGGCCCGGGATTTGAACCCAGAACCTTCTCACTGTGTGGCAACAGTGCTAACCACTGCGTCACTGTGCCACCTGTGTCACTGTCCTATAGTCTAATTTTGTTTTATACCCTGTGAAGTATAAAACATCTGTCATTTTGTGCTCATCAAAGTTGACATAAACGTAATAGCTAAAGCAGCCATTAGAAAACATAATATTAATGACTTGATATATTAATAATGAATGTAAATATGTCATAGTGTAAATAATCCTCATTATTTGTCCTAATACTTAAATACCCATGTTGATCTTCACCATCCAATATTCAAATATGATTTACTCTAGGTGTTTTTTCATGTTGCTCTTCTCCATCCCTTCACCTCACCTTCACCACCATGGCAGCGTAGGTGACATCAGCCCTCCACCCCTGAGGCCTGGACCAGCCCACAAGAGGATCAGCCTCGTCATTGTAAACAGGGAGGCTGCGGAAGCGGGGGAAACGCTCCAGGATCTCCCCCATTGTCTGAATCTCCTGCTGGAGGATGGGCAACGAACAGCCTCCTCCCTGGAGGACAGAGGCAGAAAATCAGCTTCTAAAATTTTGTATCAATTAAAGAAACTAATGAATGCTTAGTTTTACATTACTCAGGTGATTGTGCTAATAGGATTTAAGGAGTTGAGGTACATTAGTAACTTTGCTATCTTTGTGTTTGTGCTTGGAAATAAATATTTCAACCAGACTGTGTCACACAACAGTGAAAAAGTCTTCACTACAATAAATACAAGATATTCAGTTATTCTGTGCTTTTAAAGATCAATACAAATAATTTAAACCTTATTCTTGAAAATTTTGATACAAAAAATGACTAAAAATCATCTCTTGATTTCCTATTTGTTCTCGGTTCTCTGAGTGCAGAAAGGCCCACCTTCTTGTGCAGGGCGATGAAGTCGATTCTGACCCCCGTCTCTCCAGTGAAGTAGTTGGTGCCGTTGTAGCAGTGCTGTAGCATGGCCCAGCAGTATGGCGAGTGTGGGGGGGAATGACAGGAGTCCCCTGGACCCCCAAACCTCAGGAGACTGCTGGCAGAGCGCAGACCCTCTGAACAGGCGTCATAGTAGTTTAAAAAGCCTAAAGAGAAGAACCAGAGAACTGTTGCCTTACCTGGTTTATCAAGTTCACAAACAGCAATTTCTGGAAATACTCAATCATTGTTTGCTTAAACTCCGCACTATACCCAAATTATTACCACTCTAATGTATTCATGATGATCCGTCTATTCCAGTAAAAAATGTGTGTAGACATACATACCTACATATATACAGATATACAGTATACTGTATGTCATATTACATATAGACAATTGTGATGTATTAAATTCCAATGTTTCCCTAATATAAAGTCTAATCATGGATGTACAGAGTTTCAAACAAGCCAGTGTCAAATGACACATTTTTAGAATAACTAGAAACAATATAAGCATTTAACTAATATTATATATATGGGAGAAATGAGAACAAATTTGCTTTCCTTGTACCAATTTCAACTTTAAAAATAACTGATATAATGTTGTGTAGGATGTTAATGCTTTACCTTGCAGTGACACGGTGACATTATCAAAGTCATGGTTGTTGGGCTCGTTCCATGTTTCGAAGTTCCACTGAGAAACACTTCCCAGGCCGTACTTGTCTGTGATTCACAATCAACAGTGAACATTATACATTTAATCAAAAAACGTATTTTTTTTAACTGTGAAATACAAATGACAAATGGTAAAATCTTTTATTCAAGTAATCAGGTTCAAACAACACTCACAAAACATTTTTTTTTTAACATTGTTTCAGCCAGTTTTGGCCAATACCTGCTTCTCAATTACAATTCATGTATTTTTTCAGATTCAGGTGTTATGCACCATGATTACATGGTATGCAGAGTAAACATATACAATACAACATTAAAAAACAGCACTCAGCACTCACTCACCGATGTACCTCTTGGCTATGAGATAAACCAGATTCCTCCACTCGACCACTTGTGATTTGTCCTCAAAGTCAGTGAAGTAGTTGGAGACACTGCCCATCAGTTCAAAACCTAAAGACCACAAGTGCAAGAAAAAAATGAACTCTACTTTGGATCCTTGATGAGAGCATTTGGGAGATAAAGTTATTTGGGAAGTGGATTAGTTAAATATGCATCACAAATATGATATGATGTTTTCCAGCCTGGTACAATACCTGGTCGGAGTCCATTAATCCACAAAAGCTCTATCAGCTGGTCCAGTTTAGTGAAGTTGTACTGAGGTTGTCCTCCAATATCTCTATGACAACAAAATCAGACAGCTGCAAATTATCACAAAATACTCACTCATCTTCAAACTAGACAAATCTTAAATTATACTAAATGGCCTGCTTTCTTTCACAAGTAGTTCATGTTCATTGCTAGTTCACTTACTGTGCAGTGACCAGCTCCAACATCCAGTGTATCCTGACCTGCTGGATCCCTCCATGGGGGACTGAGCCCACATAGGCCAGGTTCAGCTGCTGGTCGATGCTCAGGTCAAACTGGTGGGCCTGGGTGTGAGGCAGAGGGGGGCTGGACACAAACAACAGCTTCCTCTTTCACTTCATAATGCACCAGTGACACAAATATATATCTAAAATATGCTAAACATAGATCATAGATTTAATACACACATGTAGAAGATTTCAGACTGAGTCATGCCATTTGACATCATTTGTCATTAAAGCTGGATAACATTTGTTGTATCTTTAGAAAAGCTATGCCAATCTCCAATGAAGAAACGGACATTTTAAAAGATGTCTTGGCTTTGTTATGGATGCTAACGTGATGTAACAGTATTTAATACATTTTATTTACCAGAGGTCTTCTGGTAGATTCGGTATAAAAATAAACCCACACTAATTTCTCCAGTACAATAAAATCCCAACTTCCTGACAAGGTTCACACTCACTGCTCTGTGTATTCCGCTGGAGGAACTGTGAACAGAAACACTTATATATCTGACCTACCAGAAACCGGTGCTTCTCCAGAAGTGTTTCAGGTCTCCTACTGGTCTCCCCACATCTACTGTGATGACATACGAAGCTCCTGAAGCAGTGGCAACGTTAAGAAGTAAAACTAAGACGGACACAGTTTTCCACTGCATGTCTGCGACCGAGCATGACAACTTTGTACGTCGCTGAAATGGAGTTAAAACGATGTGAAACCAGCACCGAGAGCTCAGCTTCACCCCAACATGTCTGACACATAGTATGCACAAAATGAAAGAGAGACATTTAACTTAAGTCACCTTCTCAAGACTAACAACACAACTTTCACTCCAGTAGCAAGCTGCAGTCCTAGTCAGCTGAACATGATGACGTTTATTACATGCGACCCTGCTGTAGTCTTCCATGGTAAAGTCTGTTTTCTACGGAAGTGAAAAACAGGATTGTTATTTCATTTTTTTAAAATTTATTTGAAGAGAAAACTTATTTTTAAATGATTTTTTTATTAAGTAAAAAAAATCCTGACTTTCTGAATTAACGATAATAATTATCTCGGTAAAGAAAATGATTTTTTTTTAATTTTATCTTTTGAAGAGTTAAAAAAAAAAAGTTTTTCTGAATAAATGAGATTATTATCTCCTTAATTAAAAAACAGCAGCTTTTTTTCCTTAAGTGCATGCATTACCTTTCGTAGTTCGCAGATTATAAGGGATAGATAAAGATCTAGGTAGGTAGGTATATGCATAGATAGATAGATAGATACATACATAGACCCGTAGTCACTCACTCCAGGGGGAAAGTCTGGACTGGATTTGCTGTCTTGGTTCCTTACAGCTGAGTGTTGGTTTAGACACATTGTACCTTTGTCTGAGTAACTACCAAGATCAGATCATACCTGTTTGGTCCTTTGCATCTTGACATGTCACAGCAACTGTACTGCTTTATATTTTTATATGTGATATCAAAGCTTATATACAGTGAAAACATAAACCAAAGCTTTCTACAGAAATGATCGGACTTTAAGAATTTCGACACAAGAAGCTGTTAATGGGACATTTATTTAAAAAAAAGTTGGGAGAATCAAGAAGGCATGAAAGGAAAAAAAAAAATTCAGATGTCATTTACAGTTGAACTCAAAGATACTGTTAAACAGCAACAGTTATACACAACCATTTACACAACCTGTACAAATATTTTTTTCCCGCATATTTGCAATTTAAATTCAAAATAACTTAAATAGGTTTCTATGTAAAAGTGCAAATCCATATGCGTGGGATGTCTGTGAGTAAGACCATGGTGACAGAAGGGTGCCTTGATGACTTGTAAGGCATCACAAGTACATTTCAACATATACCAGCTCTACTGTTTGAAGCACAGTCATATATAATGCTTTTAATGTACAACATCCACGTCTTGTGTAATTATGATGCCTTACATTGCATTAAGCTACTGATCACACATCCTCTCTCATACAAATCAATATTGTAATGACAATAAAATAGTCTCTTGTGATTTGACAGAGAGACCTTTCTCAATCTAATGTGTCCAGCCCTGAATAAAACCACTAAAAAACGTTTCAGTTCAGTCAGTGTCTGTAGTGTTATTAGGGTCAAAGTTTGGAAAGTCAGCATTTCAGCATAGCAACAATGCACTGTTACCTGTTTGGTAGTGTTATTATAGGTTAGCATTAAAATCACAGTTACCAGAGGCCATTCTGTACAGGATGAACCCAGATACAGTGGGGAAGTAGTAGTCCACAGATTTCAGGCTTTTAACAGTGAGACAGTGTGTGTTTGTGTGTGTAGAGGTGAAGGGTCGGTGATTCTCCACAGTCACAAGGCATGAGGCGACAAAGAGTGAAAACTGTTAATGCTGATACTTTATAGTCTCTAAGAGCATCCTCCTGATTGGTGAGGAGGAGGGAGAACTAACCCACACACGCTATTGGGCCTTACATGCTTCTGTATTAACATGCAGCCGATGCAAAAAAAAAAGGAAAAGGAAAAAAAAGTGTGTCATCACCACGAGTACGAGAGTATTATACAGCATATCCACTCACAAAGCACTGGTCACCATGGGTTCTACTGGACAGGAGACTGGAAATGTGCTTGGTAAAGAAAAGGTGTTCAGGCATTTGCAATACAAAGGAGAAAATAACAAGCATCAAGTCCTTTTGTGTGTGTGTGTGTGTGTCTGTCTGTGTCTGTGTGTGACGTAACATAACTACGACTTCTGCTCGGCTCCTGCAGCAGACTGGGCTGCGCTCTCTGGTTTAAGGATCTGATAGGTGATGAGGTACTCTGGGTAGGCCTGAGGGAGGAATACAGCAAGACATTGGTCAACACCAGACAGAAGGTGTTTGATGTATTTTTGTTAATACTACAGACTCTTGTTTTTAAAAATTAGTTTTAGATTATGGTGACATCTTGTACAGACATGCTTCAGCTGCAACTCTAAAACCCCATGATGCTGTCTACAACTCTGCTCTTAGGTTCATTACTGGTGATGCCAATAACACTCGTCATTGCATCCTGTATGAAAAGGTTGGATTGTCCTCTCTCTCCAAAGACGCGATTTGCATACGTATTTGTTTATTTACAAAGCCTTTCTTGAAAAGCCGCCGTCATATCTTACATCCATGTTAGATTGGTCCACTGGACCACATTACAGCAGGACTACTGACTGGCTTACGCTCTGTGTCCTCTGAGTTCATGCTGACCTAGGAAGATCTGCTTTTGGCTTTTTTGCACTGTCCACCTGGAACTTACTACAAAGCACTTTACAAATGAATTCGTTGTTACCTTTTGGTCATTTTAGATTCTTAATCTCTGACCTTTTAACTTCTGTCTGTACCCATTTTAATTGATTCTTGTCATTATTTTATTAATTGTATTTATATGTTTGTTTTAATTTGATGTCCTTTTTAAGTGGTATTTTTATCTACTCAACATCTTTGTAAATATGGGCTTCACCCTCAATGACCTTCGAGTTTAAATAAAGACATATATTAATGGAAAGATGCTTTGTTTACCTGCTCTCCTCTGTAGATCACGTACTCAGCGTAGGCTAGGCCGTTAACGCTGGGCCGCCCGATTACTGAATGATGTCCTGGGGGAGCGTGGGCCATCTTCATGGCACTGAACTGTAGGAAGGATTTCCCCAGGGTCACTCGGCAGAACAGCATTTGCCTGCAAGTTCAGACCAGAGGAGAAAAGTTGCATGAATAACCTTTAATTTGATAAAGAACATAAAGGAACAAAGTAGTTTTACAACCAACACATCTATCAATGTTGTGGTTTAGTTTGAAATTGCACTTTAGCCTGTGATGCTCAAGGTTCACGTTAAGTCAAAGTTACCTGTGGCACAGGTAGCAGGAGCGGTCTTTGTGCGTCGGGCAGCCTGTGCCTCCACCGATGCCGTAGACGTACTGATTGCTCTTTGAAGAGTTCTCTGCAAAGTAGATCCCTGCTCCAAACATCCCTCCTATGTAGGCATGACGCTCATCAAAGCCTTTGTGGATGATGGCGTTGATGAACGGGGAACCTGAAGGAAGACGTGACGACAGGGGCAGAATGATATTATATACGATAACTGACATGCAGTACTTTACACAATTACAAATAGATGCCTGATGAATAAAAATCCAAAGTTAGTAGCAGTTTTTGAAGAGCTGAACTCAAATGAGACACAACCGACGCCTGATGCTGACACACAAGTCCAACAGATGGTGAGACAGTGTGTGTGTTTACCGTGAAACAACATCCGCTCATTGTGGTGGTTGTGGTTCTCATCTGCGATTTCCTTCTGCCGGTGTGTGTAACGTTCCCTCAGTTTTTTATTGACCACCTTCTGAATCTGTGGGGCACAATATGACATGTATCAAACAAGACGGCGGGCGTTCTGTTGAGGATTAAATGCTGACTCGCACACATCTGGTCAGGTCGCTGTAATCAGTTTTCATTAATACTTTCTACCAAAGAAATAGTCCCTATAGAAGCTGCTCAGAGGTCTGTGGATTATCAAAGCAGACAGAACAAGTACAGAGAGACTCCTGGTTCACACCTTGATGATGTTGTATCTGCTGAACACACCACCAGCGTTGCCTCCGTCTCTGTGCTCTCGGATGGTGCTCTGCATCTGAGTGACAAACACCAAAAACACCATGATGTTATCATTAGACTCTCTCGCCATCAGTCAATGGTCTGCAAACAAACTAACAAAAAAAAGATTGCAAAAACCCCAGCAGTCAAATACAGTAAACTCAACTCACCTCCTCCTCCACAGACTGGTACTCCTTGTCGTCGGGGGCGAGGTCTATCAGGATGGTGCCCTGGTTGGCACAGTGGAATGTCAAGTATGGGTTGGCACCTGAAAAGCAAACAGTCAAAATTTAACGCTGCTACGTGTAAGGTTTGAAAATGTCTGACTTTGGTGACCCAATGGTCGTAGGAAAAAAAAAAAAAAAAAATCCCCAGGATGCCTCCTCACCTTGCTGGCCGCCTAGCAGCCTCTCAACACCCTTGATAAGCTTGTGTCGGTGGCCATAGGCGTTAATTCCAATCTCCTTCAGCTCCTCGTGACCCATGTCTGCCAACACATCCAGGGTGATCTGGAAAAAGGAAATGAAAGAGCAGGTTTACACTTTTATACCAGCCAGTCAACGCAACTCAATCTTATGCTGTTGGACTGTTTCTATTAAACCACAGTATTAAAGTGTCATTATGTTATACTGTCGTATAGAAAGATACTTTATTTATCCCCTAGGGGAAATTCATGAGATGAGACTGACTGAATGACAGACTTCATATACTAATGTGAAAGTAATGGTTGAGCTTTAAGCATATGAAGTATTATTGAGGTAGCTGACCTGTTCCCTCTCAAAGATGTCCCTTAAGTGCTCCAGGCCCAGGCTCTTCAGGAACTGACTTATGTTCATGTCCAGCATTGTCACTATGAAAAACAGGGTGTTAAAGTTGAATGAAAAATAGTTCACAATGTCAAAACAGGGTGTGCGCACTTCTTCAATGTCTGTATTTTTCTGGAATTCACCAGTATCTGATATCATAAATGCCACAAACTCACTTTCCCCTTCCTTGCGGTCCGTGCCCGTGGCTCCATCTGCCACTCCGGAGGTGCCGGCGGCGGCGGCCGCAGCCAGCTCAGTGAGTGGCCCGGCCAGGTTGTCTATGCTGCTGGCGGCCGACAGACAGGATGGTGTGGAGGCCGGGGAGATGACGGAGGCGCTGACCACTGTGGCCTGGGGCTTAAAGCAGCTGGGCAGGGCATCCGGTGGCATGGCGTCCATCAACAAGGCCCGGATATCGTCAGCCTGCAGGGATGACAAAGAAAAACTTGTTAAAAGGAGCCGATTTATTTTCGAGTAGATTTTGATCAGTTGAGTGATCAGTTTTGAGTATAAAACAAATAGCAGTCCGACTGTCATGTATCTAAGGAACGAATAAGTGAAAACATAGATTTTTCTATTCTATATGTTTTAATATAAATCCTTAGACCACCACGTAGGCCTGAAAAACTAATTTCACAGTAACCCTTAAGCTGTTACCGTTGCCAGGTCCAGAGCAGTTTGGCCCTCTTGGTTCTTCATGGTGGGGTCAGCTCCATGAGCCAGCAGCAGTGCGCAGAGCTGTGTGCGACCCTTCTGAGCTGCCTCATGCAGGGGTGTGAAAGCCCATTTGTCTGTAGCATTCACACACGTGTTGTACTTGATCAGCAGGGCTGCAATGTCCACATGCTGTGAGGAAGAGAGGCAACAGAGGATGAGTCAGTGTTGGTCTGAGCCACAAAACAGATGAAATTTAAGTTAAACAACACAACAGTTAACATTTACTGATGGTATTTAGAGAAGCTGGAGGCCAGAGCACCAACACAATAAATATATTTCAGTTTAAAAATGTTGCAAATTCACAACTGTGAGTTTGCTGTAGTTTAAAGCTTTTTCAATGCGTCAAACCCCCACGTGATCTGTGTTTAATAAGAAATGTGTTTATGTTGTTGAGACTGACCCCATAAGAAGCAGCATTATGAAGAGGGATAAGGCCTCCTTTGTCCTGGGCGTTGACATCAGCCCCATGCTCCAGCAGATACTCTGCCACCTCAAGATTGTTGTAGCCAGCTGAGGAGAAGGAGCAGGAGTCAGAGCATGGAAATGTGCTTTCTTTTAACACTTTGCATAACTGGTGCATTTTAATGGCTCTTTTCCAAAAACACATTAAAGCAGCTAGAATATAACTACCTGCAAGGTGTAGAGGTGTGGAGTTGCGCCCCTGTGTGTCTCTGCAGTTGATGTTCTCTGGGGAGCAGAGCTTCTGGACTCGGGCGAGGCAGCCTTTCTTAGCAGCGTCCAACAAGGCAGCATCACCTCTCAGCAGGTCCTGGATGTCTGTGTCGCCATCTTTCACCATGTCCAGCGGCATGTTGCCATCACGGTTCTTCTTGGAGGGGTCGGCTCCGTGCTGAACAGGTTAAACAGATCATCATCATCATCATCATCATCATAACAATCACTAACAGAGGACAAATGAATCTCAGACGACACTTGTGACAGATGACAATAACGGATCCTCACTTTGAGCAGCAGCTTGCAGATCTCGTATTTGCCTTTGGCTGCAGCCTCGTGAAGCGGGGTGAACTTCCACAGGTCGGCGACGTTGACTGAAGCTCCGTGTCTGACCAGCAGCTCGGCCACCTCATAGTGACCGTAGGAGCAGGCGTTGTGGAGGGGGACCAGGCCGCTAGGAGGAGGAAAAACAGAAGTGAAAATCTTCACACCAGAAAGAAAAAGGTGTTTTGCACCTACTTAACTTTGTATTTATATCTGCAGCAAAATAAACTCAACATTAAACATACTGTAATGATGCAGGAATGAATCATCACTGTACTGACATACATAGCTTATAAAAAAAAAGAACTCACCCCTTGTCTTTGGCATGGACATCAGCTCCATGGTGCAACAGGTATTCAACTACAGCCACTCGGTTGTAACCAGCTGCAAAGTGCAGAGGAGTGGAGTGGCGGCCCTCCAAGTCCCGGCAATTTACATTTTGAGGGGTGCAAAGTTGCTGCCATACACAGAGACAACGTGACAATTAGCAACTCAACACAGTATTATTATTACAATAATGCAAAAGTAGTTTTGCTGCCAACATTGGAAAGTGAAAATCATCTCCAAACAAAAAAAAAAAAAAAAAAACAAGGTACCACGTCTAGAGATTAAACTGTAGCCACAACTACAGAACAAACCGTGGACTTACTTGCACTGTGTCCAGATCTCCTGCTTTGGCCGCCTCCAGAAATCTGTAGTCCACGTCAGAATTACGTGTGGGAACATTTTCTGGAGAAAAAAGAGAAAAATCATCTAAAAATCCTCTGAACAGTGTTAATATGGTACATCCCTCTGAAGAAACGTGTACGGCCACATCCACACTAATATGTTTTAATTCAAAACTCACCACTTTAGCTACCCCCCAGCAAAAGGGGGGATGTAACCTAAAAGCATTGAGCACTGAAATGGAGTAAAAAAAAAAAAAAAAACCTAAAGCTAACCATAGTAAACAGCTAGACGAGCAGCTGGTCTGCTTACCATTAAGAATCTGCTGTATAGCCTCATTGCCCATCTGGGCAGCAGTGAAACCCTGCAGAGATACGATGGCGGGGTCGGCCCCGTAGCTCAGCAGCAGCTTGCAGGTCTGGATGTGACCAGCCAGCGCAGCTCTGTGAAGCGCTGTCTGACCGAGTGTGTCCACAGCATTCACCTGGAGTCAGAGGAGGTGGAGTTAAGGTTCAGCAACACATTTCTGCATTTTGCAAATTCAACACACATCTCTGAAAATCATTTACAAGCTGGCTGCACAGAATGAATATTTTAAAATGGTAAATTAAACAACAGACCTTTGCTCCATGTTTCTGCAGCACCTCCAGTATATCGTTGTGAGCTCTCTCGGCAGCAACATGCAAGGGAGTCATAAAGCTGGAGAACACAACAGACAGGAAGGTATCACTACTTTCTGTTTTGTTATTTCTTTTCTTGTTATCAGTTAATGTGCTGGAACATACACTTAACTTCCTTTTCAAAATGCAAAACCTAAATGTTGTGGACTTACTCTTTGTTCTTCTCATTGATGTTGGCACCTTTACGCAGCAACAACTCCGTCACCTGTTTCCTCTTAGGGTGGGGGGAAGCGACGGCACAGTGCTGAAATAGACATCAACATTACATTTGTGCACTGGAATCTAAGACCGACAACCTTGGAAAAATGTTTTATGTAAATACCAAACCACTAAACACAACAGTCAATTCCATACAACTAACTATCTGTATATCAGCATTAATCACACACAGCTTTGCTAGCGAGATCCAATTTTAATTCAATTCAAAATTTGAAATCAGGGAATTTTTTTGTTTGTTGGCATAAACATAATTTGTAACCAATAAAGAAGCTGGGAAAAGGAGCTCCATCAGCACTGTTTTCATTTACAAGCTACACTCAAATGTACACAAGTACTCAGGTTGGTTCTGACCAGGGCTGTCTCGTTGGTCTGAGGATGTTTGAAGCTGATGATCTCCAGAGCCAACGTCTTCTTCACTTTGGCCATGTCTGCCTCCCGGGCTGCCTGCAGCAGCGAGTGACCTTTGAACTCATCTACATGGACGAAAAACAAGGAAAATGAACAGAAAATTGAGTGTTTTATGTTCTGATTTTTTGAGTGCAGTTCGAGTGATGTCAAGCTACTTATTCGAATGTATTGATGCATTCTGCAAAGACTGATTTGGGTTTTTGAAGTCAACAGCTATTGCTTTTGGACTAAACTTATAATATAAGTATATTGCGTCTGTGAGTGTTCTCCATAAAATGTGATCCAATCATTGTTGTGTGTGTGTGTGTTTGCTGTGCGACTGAGAGAGAACTCACAGGTGAGCCTTTCTTTAAGCTCTGGGGTGGGGGCCATGTCCACGGCGCTCTTGCTGTGACAGTTTAGCAGGGTGGGATCGGCCCCGTGGCTCAGCAGCAGGGAACAGACCTCCACTCGGTTCTTGGACGCCGCCTCGTGGAGAGGAGTGAACTGCCACAAGTCCATGGCGTTCACACAGGCTCCATGCTGCAGAGAGAAGAGCACATCACAGCACAGGATATGATGTACAGAACAATGAAATGACATTTGTTTACTTCCCAGAATTCGGACTGATCAAAATGTGTATAAAAATATATATGTATTTGGAGATTTAAATCCCTGGTTAAAATTGTGGACAATATGTTTTTATACCACACAATGGTATTTACTATGTACTTAAAATTATAATTTAATTTGTTTGTTTATTGTAAACAATCAAAATATGTTTATGTTCAGTGTTTCTCGCTAAAACACACTGGAGATATACCTAAGGCCTAATACATGTATGTAATGTAACCTGCCAGTAAATGAACTTGACAGCATTTCCAAATGATGTGCGTGTGCTGGCTGCATTATCACAGAGTGAAACCTTCCACACAGTTTGGAAAAGAAAGGGATTGTTTCAAAGTCCCAATTTTCTTTCACACAAAGAAAAAAAACAAAACAAAAAACTCCTCTGGAATGGGGTATTTTTTACCATTATGTCATGTTTAAATCTTTAAATGTAATGTTGTTTTTTAATGTAGTCAAAGAGAATTTGCACTTTATCGAAGACCAAAACCTCTTTGAATTCACGTCCCTAGGGAAAATAAACATGGAGCTGTGGTGGCAGTAAACACCAATGTACATATACTGTGATCAACTATGTCCGTAACCAGGGTCAAGTTTGACTTTGCTGGATTAAAACTACCCTGACATGGGAAGTGCATGAATTAAGGATTGAGACTTTAGCGGGTCTTACTTTAAGCAGAAGCTCAGTGACCTCAAAGTGACCATAGGAGCAAGCATTGTGAAGAGGAACCAGACCACTGTGGGGACAAGACAGTCAGGTTAAGACAGGTCAACAAAGACGGCTGAATGACAAATTTAGTTCTTCACACGTCCATGATGTCTCACCCTTTGTCCTTGGCGTGAACGTCGGCTCCGTGCTGGAGGAGGAGCTGAACGATGCGGACCCGATTGTAGCCTGCAGCCAGGTGGAGGGGTGTCGACTGGAAGAGAGGACGGCTTGTTAGCGCATGCGGGCCGCTGGCTGCTTTACTGTGTGCTGCCTTAGATGGCCACGGGAGCAAGCGGCTGATTAGGGCCAGAAGCATTGTGCTATGGCAGGCTACACTCAGTGAGTTGCAGATGAATGGAGGATATGATGCAAGGTCAATGGAGTTTGTGGGCAAATCCAGCGGCAAAAATTCATTTGCTTTCCATATTGTGTCTGACCTGAGTGTGTGACAACAAGCAACTTTAACATCATTACTCATCTACCTCAACTTCCATTTGGTAAGATCAGCAAAATAAAATATTCTTCTGGGGCTTGGGGGTTAAAAAGAGGTTTTATGCAGTAAGCTGGCAAGAAAGAATCCACTGGTGCAACTGTTAGAATATTAAATTCAGAATGACTGGGAAGGAATTATGGTTGGGATTCAATAGCCCGTTCAATTTTTATCCAGTTTCACTTATTAAAAGTTGTTAAGCTCAAAGTCCTTTATATTTTTTATGGAGAGTAGAAGAGATGTATGCAGTTATCTGGCTAAATAAGAAAAACTGGCAAACCATCAGTTCTTTGAACGCCAATCATTGAGTTTTGGCTCTTAAATATATTCATACATTATGTTACTTGAAATTCTTGAAAGCTTAACATTCAGTAAATAGATTTAATTAGAATTTAGGTTTCACAAGTGGGTTCAATACTGGATTCAGGTTTGATAAAATGCTATCGAACCCCAACCGTAATAGGATGCAATGAAGCCACAATAAGCAGGTTAGGTGTTTGAGAAAGCATCTATGCAAGCTAATCAAATTGCTTTACTTATTTCAGCCAAAAAGAAATAAATGTTAGTCTAAGCAAAGCTGCAAATCCAAAATTCAGTGGCATTTGTTCTCTACTCAACAGTCTAGCTCAGGTCAAGCTTACAATAAAAAAGGAGGGACATCATTCAATTCAATTTCCATGCAGTGCTATTAATGTAAAGCCCAGAAAGCCAGCCGTTAGATCTCAAGCCACAGTGATAAAAATCAGATGGACGAAAGATTCGAATCATGTGGGCATCATTCAGTGTGGGATGACACGAGCAATCAAAAGTCATTACCATGGAGGGTAGCATAGCACTACAACGACAGGTGAAATGTAGTCCATTCATGTTGCATACCAACTGATCCAACAGGGAACGTGAAGTAGACACAAATTTCACAGACACGTATTCAGGATTCGCTTGACAAAATGCAGAGGGGCAGGCCTTCAGGCATGCATGAGTGATCATCATCAAAACAATAAATGAATGAGTGAATTAAAAGCCACATCAGAGACTGACTCGAGAGCAAGTGACTGAAAGTTGGAGAAGTGTGGGTGAGTGTGCAGAGGAGAGGACAGACGCTGAAGAAAGCAGGCAGTGGACATTTTGAGCTCCTCTCCAAATCCAAAAAGATGAGTTGTCACCAAGACACCAACCCAACTCACTCACTAGATCACATGCCACGCACGCTCTCACACACGCACGCGCGCGCACACACACACACACACACACACACACACACACACAAAGAGGAGCATCAGGGTAGGATACATGAGTGACCCGTACACCCAGGTCCATGATGTGCAATTAACAAGTGACAGCCAGCTTATTGGTCAAATAAAAACAATGGATTAAAGGAATAAAACAAACAAAAAAAAAAGAGATCACAACAGTGCATCAATCAAGTGGCCGTTATCAAGGTCAACTTACCAGCATTTTTTGGGATGTTGACTGATCGACAAATGTTGCCAGAGTCACACGGAAAACAAAACGAAACAAAAATTACAAAATGACAGTATCTTTTCACAGCAATTCTTTTGTCCCTTCCTAAGTCAGTGAAACACAAGCTCTAGTTATAAACCCCTGTGTGATCCATCAAACATGGCTTGAAATGAAATGTGACACCAGGCCAGAGAGGTAGATAGCTGGAGGATAAGTGTGACTTCTCCTCCTCGGTTTTCTCTATGGCTTTGTGAAAAGGCAAGGACTGGTTAATGGTACCCGGCCAAATCTACACTGGCACACTGACTTAGAGCATGCAAACTCTAAACATACTGCGAAGGAGGCAGGGAGGGAGTAATACTCTAACTGCTGTTGAAGAAAATGTGGTTAGAAATGAGTGAAATGAGCTAACGCTGATATAGTGTTAGTTTCAATGGATTTTTATGCCACAGTGAGGTTGAAAGAAAGCAATTTTGCCAGATAAGACAGGAAATACTTCAATTATTTCTAAGAAAAGTAATGCAAAAAAAACGACAGGGAAATGAAATGCAAAAACAATCTTAAATTAGCAATGCTAAATGCTGATGTTAGAAAATAACTGCAAAGTACATTCTATAAAAAGTGCATATTTGTATAATTACACTTCTAGTCCATCTGCCAATAAAGAGGGAAAAAAATTCATGCCACAAATACCATATGAGCAAGTTCCAATAACATGGACTTTGGAGTTCAGAGGAAACACTAGAACGATACAGACAAATAAACTACAAAAACAGGCTGCTGCAGAATATTTAGATAGAAGTCTTGTTTTCTGATCTGAGCGGATGCCTGTGAACCTAAATAGATTTCAAGATCACAAATAGCTTTGCTCCAGCATCTGATATGGAAAAGTGATTATGGGAAAGTAGAGAAAGTTAGTCCCATCTAAAACATGTTGAAAAATTATAAACAAAAGCACATAACTGTTACTGAATGAGATGTCTGTTTACTTTAGCTCCAGAAAATGAAAACCAAAAAAATTGTTTATTGTGAAAAAAGACCTGACAATTGAAAAAACTGAGATTAAAAATTAAAAGCTGAACCTCCACACAATTAATGAAGTTGGTAAAGTAAAAGCCGAGATGTTATGACAGAGGCAAATGGACTTCAAGGATTGTCTAATGAGAGTCACACATGCATAATAAGAGAAAGAAAACCTCTATAGTGATCCCCATTAACAGCCTCCCACGAATCCAATGATATAAAAATCCTCTTTATAGCTGCACCACACAAACTAATCCAGCCATCATCAGACTAATCACACGAAGTTTGACTCAGGAACGTTCTTGCTATTTTTAAAATACATTAAAATGATTTTGAAACTCAACATGCACAACATGTTGTATCAACACTGTTGTGAAAGTTATGTCTGGTGCGATGTGGTGTGGTGCTAGTGGCTCATTTACCTTGCGGCCATCACTGGCATGACAGTTGACATTTAATGGAGTCAGCAGTGCCATCAGCTTTTCTTCATTTCCACTCCTGTAATTACATGGAAAAGACTTTCATTAAGTGTTCCTCATCAAAATCACTATCTCCTGGGATTTTAATGGAGAAACTGAATGCCATAATCTCAATGTCATTTCACAGGATTTCACAGATGATAAGAACTCCATAATAGATTAAACTACGTACTGCTTTTGTTACTCACATGTTTTTAACATTCACATGTATGTATAAACATATACTACCCACTATTACAGGCACACTGTGGTTATAAACTTGTGAGTAGTCTACTTCTCACTGTACCTTAGCCACTTCTTGTTATAGCCACAAACACAGCTAAAAATGTCCCCTCTAAGAGTAAAGTCAAACTTAAACCTGAAAAGAAGAAAACAATGCAGCTGTTTGACTCTGGCCAACAGGAAATTATAGTAATGACCAGTCAGGATAATACTCACCTTGCTGCTTCCAAAAGTTCATCCTTCTTGTATTCACCTGAATGAAAATAAACATGAAGATTAGAGCTAAATGTAAGCATGTGATGTAACTTTTTGTGGTATGTAAGCCTTTACTGCTCATATTTGCTTGGTAAAGGGATGCACCCTGTGGTTTGTGGCAATCATTCCATGCCAGGGGAATACCAAAACTAAGTTTGCTAGCCTTTACACTTTGTTCAGGTGGAAAGTTTGGGGTGTTGATAAAGAGAAGGCGCATTAAAGGCTGTTGACAAAGCACCGTGCTGCAGTTACATGCCTCTGTTCCACAGTGATACACAAAAACTAGGATTCAAAAGGAGCAAGGGGTCAGAAAACCTGGTGGTCATGCTTAGCCTACAGTGTAATTGCAAAATGCCCAGTTCAGTGTAATAATGGTTTACTGATGTCAGGCCAGAAACATGTGGATCTGCAGCTCACTTGGCCATGACATTTTGAATAATTTTAAATTTAATGATGATTATCTGCAAGCTGAGGCCTTATTTAATCCCGTAGTCATAAGTCACTTGCTGTGAAAGTGTGAGTAAAATGTATATGGGTAAATGTGAGAGATAAGCAGCTGAAAAGCACTGACCTGTGAGAACAGCCTTGGCTGATGGGTCAGCTAGATCCAGAGCAGATTTTCCATCAGTGTTGCGGATGTTTGGATCAGCTCCATGTTGGAGTAACACTGAGTGACAGAGGTGCAGATAAAAAAAAGACATGAGTTGGTTATACAGCAAAGAGTTAGGTAGACAAACCGCCTCAGTGTTTGCTAAAGTAATTGATAATAATAACTAATAAAAATAATAACGAATACTAAAAACTAACTAATTTCCTGGCACCAGCACTCACATACTTCAAAAACCTTTGTCTCAAAGTCGGACTTTTGAATCCAGATATCAAACTTTTCCAGAACCTTAGCTAAATTGCAACTAATGACACATAAGACTAAAACAGTCTAGAAAAACATTTATCAGATTTAAAGAGTTGTCTGTGCTTGGACATACTCAGCAGGGATCCTTACCAATGCACACATCTATCTTTCCCTTGATGGCAGCCTCATGTAACGGGGTGTAGTTCCAGTTATCTCTGGCGTTGGGGTCTGCGCCCTGACACAAGAGGAGGCTGACAACTTCTGCGTGGCCGAAAGAGCAGGCATTATGCAGGGGGATAAGTCCTCCATCATCCCTGGCATGAACATTGGCCCCTGTCTGCAAGAGGTGCTCCACCACATCTTTCCTGCCAAAACCTGAAAGAGGATTAAAATGTATTTAAATGTAGCTTTTACTCTATGTAAATCTAAGCGTATAAGAATAATCACAACTGCAGGTTTCAGATAGAAATCCCTGCGAAATATTTGCAGGGATCTTATTATTAAATGATAAAATCCGCATCGAGACGCTGCAACATCATTGTAAACATACTTCATTGCCATGATTTACGTGTCAGCAGAGTTAGCGTTTATTTTGCTCAGGACAACTTGTGCAAACGCAAACTTAACACAAAACGTAAACTCGCATTGTGCTGCCGTTCTTGCTAATATTATCCATTAATTAACGTTTTCTTTCCTTATTTTTTCTGCCAAGCTAAAGTAGGGGTCGGTATGTGTTTTTTCAGCAAATGTTGACGGTCGTCTGCTTGATAATCAAACTGGATCAAATTAGCTGTTTGGCTAATTAGCTATTAATGCAGAAGTGGTAAATTGTAGTTGTCTTTAACCTTATCAGGAGGGACTAAAAAACAAGTTAGCTGTAAACACGTCCACCAAAACACAACAACGTTGGCTAACTGCCCGTGACATCATGCTAGCTACAAAACATAGCGCTGCTGCATCATTAGCTTAGCTCATCGTTACCCGCAGCGAAATGCAGGGGAGTTGATTTTCGACCAGCCATGTCCTTCGCGTTAACGTTGACCGAATCGACAAGTCTCTTTACTCTGGATACATCCCCGTTACGACAGGCCTCG
This sequence comes from Seriola lalandi dorsalis, assembly GCF_002814215.2. Classification (NCBI taxonomy): domain Eukaryota; kingdom Metazoa; phylum Chordata; class Actinopteri; order Carangiformes; family Carangidae; genus Seriola; species Seriola lalandi. Next base: position 3,925,431 of record NW_019525496.1, read on the forward strand.
AACAGTTCCCTGAACGCCCCGCCGATGCCGCTGCTACCGTCGGTGGGACTCGTAGCTCCAGATCCGGGACTTGAGACGCTGCTGCTGCCGCCGCCAGAGGTTGTCGTGGTGGAGCTCGCACTGCTCGCTAGGACCGGGGCTGGTAGGTCCGGGGAGGCCAGGGCCATGTCAATGCCTCCACTGCATTCCCTTTCATTCTCCGGGCTTCCGACGGCCGAGGTCAGCAGAGCCATCGGCGGAGAGGCCGGAGGAGCTCCCGAAAGCGAGCTGTTTCTCGGCGGAGACTGTAAGGTACTCTGCTGTTGTTGCTGCTGCGAGGAACGACGGGACACCGCCATTACAGCAGCTCTCAGGCTACAATAAGAGCTGCTCCTCCTTTCCGGTGAAAGTGGTCGTGTTTCCTGTCAGCTGTTTACTCTCAGTGGAGGCTGGCTGTGGAGAAACCCCCTTAATTTTTCATTTATTTACAAAGCCTGAAAGCACACAATCAAGTCACAGAAAATACTTGTATGCTCGATGTTATGTTTTCATGCTCCATTTGCTCTGGCAAATATTGATTCCTTTTGTCAGGTTTCAGAAGTCTTTCACATTTACCCTCCTTCACACACACAAGACCATTTGGATCAGAAATCCTACAGTGGCCAAACTGTTTCCCCTGTACTCTGCAGTTTTTGTTCACCACTTGAGAAATAAATTATACTGTACAACCAGTTGATGGCAGTGTGACAAACACATTTCTGGCCAAAACATTTCCCTCACTGCTCAATGAATAACAAAAAATAACAAAATAAAAAGACAATGACATCCAAACCTTACAACACTGTGCAAGAGTGATGAGCAAAAGCTGTCAATACATCATAAGACAGGGATGTTGTGGCATTTTAGTTATTGTAGCTTATCTGCATTTTTCTGGTGACAGATTTCTGTGCTTATCACTATTTTATATAGTAAAATTTACAACTGGTGTATGTTTGGTCAGTATCCTCCCATTACTGCTCTTTTATTCTTTTGTGTATATATTTCTTGTCGTCTAAAAATAAATTATCTGATAAAAATAATGAATTATGTGACAAAACAAATTATCAAGCCAAAACAAATTATCAGGCAAAGATATGACAAAATGATTAAAGCAATTCAAGCACCCACATCATTTACCACTCAGAAGCTCCTGGAAAATACATGAAAAGACATGAAGAGAGTCAGTGCCCTGCAGCTTCAACACAGACCAAAGAGCCTGAAAGCCTTCAAACGTCTGGCTCCTCACACTGGTAAAATAAAGAAACAGATGTTGACAGACATCAAGGTACAGACATAATTGAGATTACAGCTACAGTATTCAGTACTTCCTTATTCTATATCATGTACAATGTTATGTATGGCATACTGATGATGTGTCCAGGTGCACCAATGGTGTATCTAAGAAAGTACAATGTTATGTGGGGGGGATGCAGGGGAATGGATGTCGGGGTGACAGTCATTGTTATTTTGTGTGATTGTTTTGGGAGGTATTTATTGTAATAGGTTATAAATATGAAAAAAGAGAATAAAGGAGAAAGTTCCAGCTGGGAGGCAAACAAAAAAGCCATGAACTTGATCTACTGATAGTTAGCAAAGTAATTAAAGACTAACAACTTAAAGTAATAAGTTATGCGGTGTGTGTCTTAACCATTAGCTTACTGGGATATCATTCTTAACAGTAACAATGACATTGTACTCGCCAAGTTAAGTGGTAAAATCGCATAAAAAGAAAAAAAACTCATATGGATCAAGAAACAGAAGCAGTCAGAAGATCAGACACACTGGAAACGAGCTGAGCTGAACTTACTGGGGAGAGAAAATGAAGGCGAACTGTAAAATTATTATGCAGTAAACATCCATCACAGTTTACAGACTGACTTCCTGCCTCATTTTGATTCAGAGTACTTGCCACAGTTATGGGCACAAACAGTTATCCAGTGCAAAGAGGGATTATTATTGAGATGTGCTGATTATCATTTTAAAATAAAGTGGTCATCTGGATAAACTGTAGACTTGTCTACAACCTGTCTCATCACCTCACTGTCAGTGTCTTTGTCGAAATGAATGGTGTTGCACACTATGAAAATAAGCCCAAGACAGTGAAAATAGAAATAGACTACATCATCTGTTTGTGCAGTTTACTTTATTTAAATTATCATGAATTGAAAGAGAGAGAGGTGGAAACATTTGGTGATTTGGGTTGAAAAACATCCAGAAACAGCAGATGAGCACAGCCCAGAGGTCTGAGTTCACTGTGTGGACCCAGCACCAGCAGGGTTCAGTCCCAGCGCGTTCCTTTGGACAGACTTGTCCTCAGAGATGCACAAAGCCAGCAGCCCCCGAATCAAGTCGACAGAATCCTGCCAATCACACGTTTGTTTTTACATAAAACATCAGCACCAGAACTGATTGGAAAAATACCAAAGCACACTGCAGCAATTACTTTCAGATCAGTTAAAAAGATGCATGACAACACTTCAAGATAACTGATGACAAACCTTGCTATCCTCCGAGGTCTTCCTGATGGATTTTTCCATGTCACCACTTGAGAGCCACTTGTCCACAGAGGTCTCCAGAGCAGTGGCTTTCTTAGCTGCCTTGTCATACTCCTGCCGATCACATGACGGCACAGCATCAATAACTCTCAGATCAAATAAACATGTGTGAAATTACAATGAGATCACTGATGACCAACCATTAAATCTCCTGAGATGTCATCCTTCAAGGCCTTGATGGTGGCGTGTTTGGAATCAAACAGCTCCTACAGGTGAACGCACACTTTCTGATTTGTTCTTGTACAAAACAACAACAAAAACAACTCACAAAAAAAACAACTGTTGTGAGAACAATTCTAAGACCTAACATGGTTGAGTCGGTTCTGTTTGGCACTAGAGGAAAGGTCATGGAGCCATCAAAGAATCTATGAAATAACATGACTCTTAAACATGATGTGTTTCCTCCATCTACTGAACACAGGCTGAAACAAAGTGCAGATATAAAACCGCACCTTAATGTTTTTTGCAGCCGTTTGGTCTCCCAGTCCGAAGGCGAGCGCCACCCAGAGTTTAAACTGCTCTTTCTCCAGATTTTCTGTCAAAGACTTGATCTGCCTCTCCAGCACCAAAACCTTCAGGTCGCTTTTCTGCTGCACGTCCAGAAGGGCCTCGGCCTGCTTCCTCTGCAGTTCTTCGCGCTCCTGCTGAGCCTGCATGAATCACATGAATACCCACCAGGCATATGCATCATTCAGTGTCCATCAACTGAGCCAATGAATATAGTTAAAACTAGTGACATGACAAATTAAAATTAAGTTTACCTGTTCATATTTCAGCTCTAACTGCTGGTTCTTCAAATACAGATCCCGTCTCTCCTTGAGTATATGTGCAGTCACTTTGTTGCTCCTCTGTTGGAGACATTTTCACAGTTTTAGCTCACACTCCAGTTGGTTAAAAAAGCTCACTTACCACTTTCACTTTGATTTCACTGACACCTGAAATGTTTTTGGATCAATATAATTGTCTGTACAGATTTCTGAGCTATTTTTAAGCGCCGCAGGTCAAATTCAAACCAAATGATCTTGAGGAGGATTTAAACATTTCTGACTTTCCTAGCGGTGGCATCATAAACAGAAACAGCAAAGCAAGATGAATCCTGGTGTCTCAGCATTTGACCTGGTGAGTAAAAAGTTGCCATAAATTAAAGGAGTTTTCCTTTAAACCTGAGCGGCAATGAACATCAATGCACAAGTTAAAATATCAGCAGTGAAATAACAACATATCTGGTTTGCTGCATTGTACCCATTGCCTGTTTGTATAGAGAAGTATCACATGATGTTTTCTGCAGGCTGAACTCTGCCAAAAAGCCCTAAAATGAAGCGGAGCAGTGAACCTGGATTCTCTTAGCCATGGCTTTTCTCTGGACATTCAGCTCTTGGCGGCTCTCAGAAAACTTCTGCCCCATTTCCAGCAGAGACTCAGTCATGTGTTTGTTCTTCCGCTTAGTTGCTGCGATCGACCTGTCCTGCCACGCCACCGTTTCCGTCACCTTTTTAAGTGTTCTCTATCAAATGGCAAAAAACAATGGCATATCGATTTCATTCAGTTGTCATTCAGTTTTATACACACTTTGCTATTTATTGAATTCTATTTCCTGTCAAAGTTGAGTACTTGAGCTCTTGTGGATAAATTTCACCTCTCATGTGTGACAGGTTTGTGTATGTTGTTGTCCTTTAGTGTGACAGGACTGTGGTGTTTCTTTAACATCTCTTACCTCCAATGTCCCCCTTTCCAAGTCATTCAAATTTTTAATGAGGTCACAGAGCTCTTTCGAAGACCGGTCATGCTTCTCTATAATACTTGCAGTGAAGATTTTCATGCTCTTTTCAATCTCTTCAACCTCTCCTTTTGTTTTTTTCATGTTCTCTTCTAACATGATTTTTGTTTTATTCATATATCGGACCTCCATTTCTATTTAAGAAGTAACAGAGAGAAATCATAGTTTATAAACAATTTATGATGGCACTTTTTGACTTCAGCTCAGAGATGAACACAAGTTTATTTACCTCTAACTTCTTTGTCATTGCTCTGATTTTGTTCTCTTAATTCAGCCAGTTGATTCTGTTAAGGTTAAAGAGGTGTCACGTCTGTATTGCAGATGCTTACTTGTACAAATAAAACAAGAGACAACTGGAGAACCAAAAGTCTATAAAATATACTTGACTCTGTGCATTCTCACCTGCTTGAGCTTTTTCATGTAGAGTTCTGTGAGGGTCTCTTTCTCTCTCTTCTCCGCCTGTAAAAGGTTTATTTTCATATGAAGCTCGAGCTCTGACCTTACATGCTCTTTATGGGTCTTTGAAGTCATGGCTGTGGCAGCCATCTTCAGCTCATGGATCTCACTGTGGTGTGCGCTCCCCAACTGTGCCAGCTTCTGCTGGTGCTCCTGGAATCAAAGATAAAATGTTATGATCAGATGTGAAATTCATATGCCTTGAATATGAAGAGTAAATATGTTTTACTGCAGTCAGACACTTTACATTACAATACAGTCATGTGACAGAGACTTTTGTAGCACCTTCGCCTCACAGCGAGAAGGTTCTGGGTTCGAACCCTGGGCCTAGGGCCTTTCTGTGTGGAGTTTGCATGTTCTCCCTGTGCTTGTGTGTGTTCTCAGGGTCCTCCCACAGTCATAAGACATGCACATTAAATAAATAAACAATAATAATTAAATTAGTCCACTTCCTTTGGCTGAGTTGTTGTACAGCCCGATGGCAGTGTGAACAAAGGATCTCCTGAACCTCTCTGTTCTGCAGCGCAGTGAGATAAGACATTTTCTGCAGCTGTAGCTGCTTCTCTGTCCTGCAAGAATGTTGTGGAGAGGATGGTTGGTATTGTCTAAGATGGCCTCCATCTTACATTGCATCCGTCTCTCCACAACAGTCCTGAGTGAGTCCAGACTCCTGCCAAGCACAGACCCAGCCTTTTTGACCAGCTTGTAGTTCAGGAGGCAGTTCTTGTCGCCCCATTCACTGAAGGCCATCGTCAGATCCCTGTACTCCTCTTCCCGCCGGTTCCTGATAGCAGCCACAATAGCTGTGTCATCCGAGTATTTCTGGATGTGGCAGGACTCAGAGTTGAGACACAGTTACCCAGCCCGACGTACAGTGGTCATCTTGTCAGGTAAACCACAATCCAGGATGTGAAGCGGGGATCCACCCCCATCTCTACAGCTTGTCTTTAAGAATGGGGGGTTGGAGCTGGTGTTGTGGATATACAGTTTGACATTTGACTTAACACTGTGTTCACCTCTAACCAGTAATCTGTTCTCTTTTATTGTTACATTTGGCTTAAACTAAGAAAATGGATCGTGATTGGATTTTTATTTCTGCAAAAACCTTGAAGACATTAAGTTCTTATGAGATTCTGTGTTTGTGCTGTCAGTTACAATTATTAAAACACAGTGGGCTGGCAAGTCATAGCATCTCTGACCTCATGTTACATTACATAACTAGAATTACTGCCTCGCGGTTGTATGCCTCTGCCAACCAGCCAAGCTGCAGGAAATATGGTCACAATCTCCCCTTCCTGAGCTACAGCTTTGAATAACAGCCAGAGGTGTGTTTTTACAGAACATTGTGATGTCACAGTGAAGTTGACCTTTGACCAATTTGATATTAAATGTCATCACTTCATTTTATCATTATAGACATTTGAGTTAAATTGTGTAGTGTATGAATTTGTCATGGACACAGTGACCTTGACCTTTGACCTTTGACCACCAAATTCTAATCAGTTCATCCTTCAGTCCAAGTTAAAGTTTTGTGCCAGATGTAATGAAATTCCCTCTGGGTGTTGCTGATATGTTGCATTCACAAAAAGATGAGGTCACAGTGACCTTGAAGTTTGACCTTTGACCATCAAAATCTAATCAGTTCATCTTTGAGTCCAAGTGAATGTTTGTGCCAAATTTTAAGAAGTTCCCTCACGGCATTACGGAGATAACGCGTTCACTAGAATGGGACGACGGACTGACATACGGACGGATGGACAACCTGAAAACATGGCCCCTGGCTGTTGCCAGCGTGGAGGCACAAAAATGACTGCAATGAGTTCCAGAGTGTGAGGTATACAACTTTTAAACTTGGGAGAAAGAGTGCTGTTTTAGATTAGTATTGAAATGCTATTTGCACATTGATGCATCAGTATAAACACACTAATAATGTTTTACATATTAATATAACTCAAGAGCCATTATTCTGCAGAACGAGTACTTTTATTTTTGTTACTTTAAGTATATTTTGCTGATAATATTTCTATTTCTTAAGAAGTAAGAATTTATATGAAGGACTTTTACTTGTAATGGCATGTTTTTTTTTTTTACATTATTTTATTGGTACTTTAGCTAAAACAAAGGATCTGAGTACTTCTTTCACCACTGGATATGTAAAAGTGAATATAATTTATCAATTCTTGAATAAAGTATAAAAACTCTGTCTGAAAAGTTTGTGTGAGGCTTACTTCAATTTCTGCACAGCGGCATTTCTCAGCATCCTGCTTCAACTTGAGCCTTTCTCTCATCTTGGCCTTGGTCTTCTCCAGGTTTCTCTTTCTTTCAGTGTTTTCAGAAGATTTTAGGGCAATCTCAATCTTCAAGTGCTTCTTCTCCTTCTGCACACCCTCGAATTCCTCTAGGAGGGTTCCATATTCCTCCCACATCTGCAGGAAAAGACATCTGTGACAGTGTGTGAAGAGAGTTCATCTATTTTTACAATTAAACTAAATACACTGGGAAACTTCAAGTGATTACTGGGCTTAGTAGAAACTGAAATTCCAAATGCAGATGGTTACTGTTGTAAGTAAGCAATCAGTTCTCACCTCGTCTATGGTCTTTTCTGCCATTGAATGCCTGTCCACCACTGCAGGCGACTTCTCAACCAACTCCTTAGTTTCCCCTTCAGTCTTTGTTGGCAGGACATATAATAAACAGCTGTCAGTGAATATCAGGGAAGGAAATGAGGCCTATAGGAAGAGGCTGGAGCAGAGCAGGTAGACACCAGAGAGGTCTGGAGAGGTATGAGGACCATCAGTGGTTACAAGCCCAACAGCCAGATGGTAGATAGGAACAACAACCTGAAACATTTCTTCTGTAGTTTTGACATGCAGCCTCATATTAACCACTTTGATCAAAAACCACCCAGGAACAACGACACCGCCAACCTGCTGAAGGCATCAGCCCAAGGATGCTCAAAACCTGCACCCACCAGCTGTGTATCATACTCCAGCACCTTTTTAACCTCAGTTTACATTTGGAGAAGGTTCCTGTGTTGTGGAAGACACCCTGTCTGGTTCCTGTACTGAAGAAATCCCACCATTGACTACAGGCCTGTAGAGTTGACCTCACTTCAGTTGACTTCAGGAGACCCAGTACTCCTGCTACTCCTCCTGTCATTAGCGGAAAGATGGTGGATGATGATGGAGGAGGGTGTCCACTTGGACAGCCATGTGGCTCTCTACAGGAAGGGCCAGAGTCAGCTCTTTTTCCTGCAGGCGCTCCGGTCTTTCAAAGACAACACCTCCATCGACACAGTGTTCTGGTTAGTCTGGAGGTCCTTTTGTTCCTTTTGCCATCCAGTTATACAATACCATCCCTTTCTGCACATCTCCATCAGTACTCTGCTGATATTCCTGTGAATTTACTGTTGGCGCACTTTACACTTTTCATTCAGTTTACCTTTGCACATAATGGTTAATTTACTGTTAAATTCATGTAATCTATTTTTCACCTTTCCATGTTTTCGTCCTTTGTCCATACCGTGATTCTACCTAGCACATTTGTATTCTTAGATTTTTGTATTAATTTACTGTGTATTTATTATTATTATCTTTTTTTTATTATTTATTTATTTATTTTTATCAACAACTTTTTTAGGCTTCTTATTTACTTCCTCTTTCCTAACTGAGTGTTGAGCAGTTGTAACAAAGTAATTTCCCTGCAGGCATCATATAGTAAAACCCCTTTGCTAGCTAAGCTAGTTTCCTAACAGATGCTTAGCGCCTGGTTGATGGTAAATTACCATCCTGACATGCTATGTCACATCCAATCTAGTCCAGATTTGACAAGTCTAAGTGTAGTGGTTTTTTACTCTAGACCTGGTCCAATGTGGTCTAGATGTGACAAAAGCAGTGAAATCTCTCTTTTTTGCATTTTGACAAATAAGGTTTTACAAATCTGGAAGTGGGTTTCAAACAGTGTTAAGGCGTTAACTACAATGTCTAACAAACTTTCACAACAGCAAGAGTAAAAATAATAAACTGCTCAGCAAATTAAGTTTTCCTTAACTGCCAAATCAGAAATTGACAATTGGAAACTAACTTAATTTCTTTGGAAAATGTATACTTAGCAATGTTGGCTAAATGCTCTCACTTCAGTTACCTGAGCCGTGGGCATCTCTTCTTTGGGCTGACTGTCCTTTTTCTGCTTCTTTTTTTTGTCTTTAGTCTTGGATGGCTGGACAGAAAAAAAAATTAAGAATTACACATTAAAACTTACAAACGAAGTGATTTCTAGCTGATGCCGAGCTACCTGACATGCTGTTATCCACATCATTATTGTGATAAAGTGAGTAACTAGTTTACTTACCATCATGAAATATTGCTCAGACACACAAATGTTGGCAGTGAAAATGTATATGCAAACACAGATTCAGTCTGGCTAAATTTGAACAGGATTCACTGACATGGCAACCGCGACAAAAAAAAAACAAACAAAAAAAATGTAAATAAATTGTGTAGAATACAATGTTAAATAACAAATGTAAATGTAATAAATGTAAAATTATTTTTTCGAGAAAAGAAAATAGTTTTTTGTCTGTTTTTATATAAATACTGTAAATGCTGACGAGCGGCAATATGTTGACGAAATGACGTTAGTTTTCTTTGGTTGCTATGGATTTCATATTGGGTGACGTCATCATCTTCATCCGGAACCATCCGGAACTCCACTACGCCACGCCGCACCATACGTCGCACCCACGCATCCCATGGCCGCACCGCACCGCTTAACGGGGGTGGTGTGGTCAGTTGGTTTGGTCATTAGCCTTTTCAGCTTGCTAGCTAACATTAATATTTACATTAAGTAATTGAATTAATTGATTGATATTAATTAATATGACCACACTAGTTGGAATTCATGAATCTTGTAGATAATCATCTGATTTTAGTGTAATTTTAGTAAATTGTAAAATAAACAACAGCAAACTAATCTATAAAACTTAAAAAGTGTTAACAAACCCTTTTATTTGATGCCTTGCCTGCATACTTAACTGAAGCTAAAGAAAGCTGGGATTCACGTATTTGGTGTGAAAAACTGAAACTTGATAAAGACTGATAAACCATGTAAAAGGATGAACTGCCTGACTGCAAACTGACAATGTGTATCTTTTAAACATGTTTAAGGCAAATAAAACACTATACACAATCATGTATTTAGCATAAACCAACAACTTAAGTACTCATCAGTGGAAATTGGCATATTAATTTATTAATTTTCCAAATGTATGGTTTTATTTGACCATCGCTTCACTTAATGTTGGTCAAATTGTCTAATTCTAACACTGACCAACATCAACATTGTGTTTCCTTAATTATGTTATTTTGGTACTGCTACTTCCACGTATGTAAAGAATTTTTGAGTAGTTTGTATTAATTAGCATGAAAAATGCAATTCATGTTCATAATTTCAGCTTTTAATTCAGCCTTTAAGTTAAGACTTGTTTGTTGAAATGTTGGTCTGTGTAGAACATTCACTCAAAGGAGTTGTTCACCATTCTGGTAAAACTGATTTCTTTCTGAGAGTCAAATGGGAAGATTGTTACTGTTGTTGAGTTGTGAAGAACAATGAAAATAATCTCAAACTCCTGTAAGCTTTTACATACATAAAGTCTTAAGCAAAGATTTGAATACATCATTTGCAGGTAACAAGTCTGACAGGGATTTAACTAAACAAGTTTGGCCTAATTCCTCCCACTCTCCATCTCTAACAGGAAAACAAGTGTAAAATCTCTGAGTGGAGGAGATGACAGGAGAGACAGTAGTTCAGACGTTGTAATTATCTTAAAGAAGATAATCGTGGCTTTTCTCCTGGCAATTTTTTCCCCAAATTCATAAGTATGAGGTAGGAACAGCAGAATAGCCCCATACCTGTTTATGTTTAACTCTGAACAACAAGAAGCATATGTTAGGATGAAACATTAGAATAAGTTCACCAGAGCACATCACAAGTTTAGATGGTTTAATGGTTTAAGCAGGTTACTATATAGCTGAAATCATGTGGACATCCACCATATTTAGAGCCGTCTAACATGTATGCTTCTGTGGTAGATGTAATAATACGAGTTGCAGTTCTTGTAGTGGAAGAAGTAGAAGCTGTAATATGTTAGTGTTAGCAGCAGTGGTAAAGACACTGGTATCCATACACATGTAACAGGAGTGTCAGCTGTAGTAATGTCGCTAGACACTGTGAAAGGAGCAGTACTGGCAGCAGTAGAAGCTGTAGGCCTTGTTATAATGGCCTAATAACAGATGGATTACACTCCATTCCAAGTGGTTTTCCCTCTTGCTGTTCATGTTAATATGATGACTGAAAATGTTGAAAACCCTTTTAAATGTGAACATTTTCAGCCAGTGGTCCACTGAGTAACACCACTGCACTTTGTTGCTTAGTTCAAGCATCTTTCCATTTGCTGAGCTGTTGATGTCATGCTTCACTGTGATTGCCACACTTGTGTCAGAGCTCCGAGATCAGTGATTGTGATTGGCTTACTGTTATCTACTAATCACCACACACACTCCTGATCTATAATCCACCTCACCTTTACCCCCTGGCACGTTGTTCTGCTGCTCACACGTGAACCAAAATAGCAAGTGTACTTGGAGACACCCACACAATTCACGCAGCCAAGACCTTTCTACGTTTTTTTTTCTTGAAGCATCTTTTTACCACAGCAACAGCTGTTCATATTCTCTGTGAGGAACAGCTGTGTTTCAACCAAACCTGAGTTTCTGTTGAGTTACTTGATAAAAAGGTTGCATAGTTTGTTGCATCTGGTGACATTTACATGCTGTGCACAGTATTGTCACTACTTGTGTTTGCTGGAAACACTTCTGTTGTGTTGGGATTATTTGCAGCGCATGTGTTGTCAAATTGATGTTTTCTGAATTTGCAGCGCGTTTGTGCATTTGCATGTGTTGTCAATATTTGCAAACATGTGTTGTCAAATTGATGATGTTCTCTGAATTTGTGTTTTGTCTATTTGCATGTTTTTCTCAATTTACAGTGCGTTGAGCTCTCAGGGCCACCGTAGTCACGTGCTTGTGGAGTTTATGGAGTGATATGAAAGTCACAAATTTTGCAGTTAATTTGCCTCCTGTAGCATCCATTATATTTTGCAACCTGTCACATCTTTATATTCAACCATTTTTTATCTTAAACAGGAGTTGCTACCAGGAGTTGACCTTCCCTATCCATTGCAAAAGATTAAGGAAAAGAGGGTCATTTATCTTTCTTATACATTATATGGTCAAAGTGTACATTTGTGTGTTGTTGTTCCTGGGCTGTTTCACCTCAACACCTTTTGTTTTAACTGCAACACCGAGTGCAGGTCAGGCCTCATCAGCCAACATCATTGCTGGATGCCGGAACTTCTTCAAATTTGGCACAAACGTTCACTGGGAGTCAAAAGATGTACCGATTAGATTTTGGTGGTTAAAGATCGAAGGTCAAGGTCAGTGTGCCCTCACAAAATAACTGTTAGCCAGTAATTTACCAGCAATTAGTAAACTAGTCTGAATGGTGAAGGCATACAACCACGAGGCGGTAACTCTAGTTTCTGATATCCAAGTGCAACAGCATGTGATCTTTCTACAGCAGGGCTAAAATACAAACACATTGTGTTGACAATGCACAGATAAGGTGAACCACAACTCAGACTTAAAGTGCACCTTTAAGAATTGATCTCAGCAAATCTAACTTAAACCTGTTTGGTTAGCTTCAAATGCACTATGTTGGCAACGCTGCAGGCTGTAATTGCCCTCTCGAAGAGAAACTGTTTGTGACAATTGATTTTGAAAGAGCAACAGCCAATGGGGAAATTCCAACTCAGTCACATGGCATACGGTTGACCAATGGTGGAATTACAATGACTGTCAATCAGCGACATTTGTGATTTCAGGGCTGGCCCCACTGTTGCTGTCCAGTCAAAAAAATAAGACACTCATGTTTTACTTAAACCCCACCAGTCCTGCAAGCTTTATTTGTAACATGCACATTTAAGTACTATGGGCATACAGTGCGTAGAGCTGTATAACTTGTAGACCTGTATAATGGTGTTTTATAAAGTACAGAACTGTAAACATTAATCTGTCACAGTGGGAGTGTCTGAACATTAACAGACCACTGACCGACCAATCATTGTGCCACAGAACAGTGGCTGTAAAACATTGAAAACTCAAAGTCCAAACTTCACGAACCTTATGGTTTGTACTCATTTCAAACTTAACCGTCACATTTTTTCACTAGACTCTAAAATTAAAACATGCTTTTACTAATATGCCACACATATTTAAATTATTTCAGTGACGCAACACACTATTACCTTCATGAAAAGAGTTAGCATTCTTTTTTTAATCATGGTGTGAGATGTAAAGCAGCCTTCTCAGAAACATCAGTATTGTTAACGACTTGATCCATATGGGAATCTCCTCTGGAAATCTTCACTATTCTTTAAAGTCTTAAGTGCCACGTGTTAATAATGAATTCCTCATTCAGTCAAATGAATTGTTTGTCATTCTGGTTTTTCAGTAGTTTCTTTCATCACAGCTGCTTTTGCTGTGACCTGAGCAGTTTGTTTGTGGCTGTAACTGGTGCAGCTCAAAGGAAGAACAGCTTGTCTGATAGCTGGATGGCCGGCTCTGAGTGAAGGTACTGGCCAGACAGGAAAGCCAGTTTGTGGGCGTACTTGCATGGTGCTGGAACACGAATGGTGCCCGGCCAGTTCCAGTACAAATGGCACATCTTGAAAGTCAGCCTGGTGTGGGACCAAAACAAGAATGTTAAACAAGTTTTGGAACTGACCAAACATTAACCTTAAAGCCTTTGTGATTTTCACTGGCCTGAAGGCAAATCTACAGAGTAACAGAAACACTTTGCTGCGGTGAATGCAGCAGGGTGAAGGTCAAAAGATATTTAACTTTTCCCCCAGGTTCTGATCATATTCTGTTTTGTAGTCACTGTTGGTGAGGGTCCAACTTGTGACTGCTGATCCTCGCCAGTAATGCAGTTTTCTTTTCAGCATACATTTAGTTTATTAGGTACACCTAGCTAAAACTAATGCAGTCTAATCCAATTACTCCTTAATAATTTTACCTTCATTAAGATAAAATGTTCAGTTGTTTGTCAAGTTTCTAATTTTGATGTTTGTATTTGATTTTTGTATTTACAGTAACACATCTGCTTCTTCCTTAGTTCCGCGTTTCCTTGGTTGTGATTTATTTCTGTACTGTAATGTTGTACAGGAGCTAATATAGATGTCTTGTTTCATGTTTATGTGATTAACCTTGTCTTCTCCTTTGACGTTAGCTTATCTGAATCTCATAAAATCACTGCCACCGAGTAATTTACTGTCTGAGTTATTCAGCTCATGTTTGACATGTTTAGTAATAAATTAAAATGGTCTGTTATTGTATACTGCCAATTCCTCTCTTCAATGATGTTGATTTGGTCATGGTCCTAGTGAAATATATACTCTTTCTGAAAAATATTTACCAGCTGGTTAATAAAATAATTACTTACCAACTCATTCATTCAGATAGCATATACTGAATTAGCAATATGCTATGAATATATACCAGCACCAGTGAGAATGATAAAAGAAAATGGGTTATCAGTACCTTTGCAAATGGTCTGGTGTGAGGTTTGCTGTGTTGTACAAAGAGATGTAGTGTGTGGGAAGTCCACAGCCCTGGCGAATCTGATGTGCCATCAGATAGAAGTCCACCCTGAATGAAAGAAAAAAAAAAAAAAAAAAAAAAAAAAATCAATTCAAGGCTAGAGACGTTAAGTAGAGAACATCAGATACACTGAGTCTTTGACGGTCTCCTTATCAAAGTGCATATATTTACTGCTGTTGCCAGGAGATGGGGCTGCAGCTATTTTGATGTACACAGGTGAAAAAAGGTAAAAACCACCCAGTGATGTTGGGGTGCTAATAGAACAATGACTGTATTCATCTCTCCCATCTTCACGTGACAATGACGGTATTTTCATTCAGTCTGAACACAAACGGTGCCACAGTTACACTGGAACCACCTCAGACCGCTGTGTTGTGGTGTACTTGTGAGTTCTTGGTCCACACCGGAACAAATTTTTCTTTTCAACTAAACTGCTTGTGTAAAATCGAATTAAAGCAGAGTGCCGACCATCTGGGGCGTAAGGCTGGATTCAGACTTAAAACACTGTATCAAGAAACTCAGCCTTCTCATTGATTTTAACAGAAACACATGCTTTTGCACACTGGGAGTTTTGCTGCAGAGAATATAGTAAAAACAAACCTTTGACCTTTTATCAAAGAACAATTTATGTCAGCCTTCAATGTGCCAAGCCGTGATTGTATTCCATAGTTTGAAATGCTAACTCAAACACAAAGAGCTGTGAAGGATCTTTGGATCTGATACACCTTCATGTTGGAAGAAAACTGATGTACTGACAATTCGTTCATTGGACAGTCTAATACTGACCAGTCTTTCTGAGTGAGGGTGTGATCCAGGACAGTCCCAGCTGGAGGAGTACCAAAGTTGTTTGAAGCCCAGGAGTAGAGGGTGGTGCTAATGCGCTTTTGGACCACAATGAAGACCAGTTTGGGCTCATAACTGGGGAAAGTCTCGAAGCATTTGATCAGCTGCGGGATCTCGTACTGCTCCACCATCTTCAGCTGGCCGTCTGACACGCCATCCCGATACACCACAATCTTCTCTGGCAAGTTGTGGTTCACCTGTACAGATGGACATATCCGGACACAGATTGCGAGGACATTTTTTATTAAGGCACTGGCTCAGCTGAGAGGAACAGAGAAGACAGTGAAGGGAAGTCGTCTGTTATCATTGGCCAAAATAATTAGGTGTGCATGTTGGTAGTATTTACCTCGTAGTACTTCTGCAGTGCAGCCAGTAAGCATACTCTGAAGCCATTGATCAGTTCCTCATTGGGGGTCTGGAAAGTTACTCTGGAGTACCAGCGGGTCAGTGAGCTGGAGAAGAAAACATCAAATGCCTTTGTCAAGATATTACCTCCACCGGTTCTTTACAAAGATGCCTAGGAAAATATTCAATCTCAACAAGGTCAAAAACAGGGAAAGAAAAAGGAAAGATTCACCTGTTCACACTTGCGACAAAGCCCATGACTGACTGATGAGCCTTGCTGGTGTCATGGTGGACATCAACGCCAACCACCATCAAATGTTTCTATTCACATGCGACAGAGTTTCATTATTTCCCCCCATCGGATGCAGTGATGTTACGACCTCTGATTTTCACGTGAATCACAACATCTGAATTCCAGTGTCAATTTTTCCTTCGAATATGGTGCATTGTTTTCACAGGTAGTATAATGAACAGTATCCACGAGACATTTCCCTCTAACTGTTGGTCTCAGTAGATGAGCTGAGAGCCTTCCTGCTCTTGTAAGACACGATACTCACCAGAGGGACACTGACAGTCCACAGCTCTCCACCTAACTTGCTGTTCATCTGCAGGAGTATCTTTTGGGCGACACTCTTCAACTTCTGCTGCTGGGAAATTGTCCGCACATTGATGGCCTGATGACAAGTAATGAAAACTTTTTCAAAGTAGAAAATATGTCCAATTTAGAAATCATTTTCAACAGTTCCAAACTATACACCATTTTTCTCTATCTCTAAAACACTTGGACAAACACTACAAACCTGAGACGGGATGGGACTTTTAACACAGCAGAGCTTCTTGATGGCACTGTAGAGATCATCTCTGTTGCCGACCATGATGCACACAACAAGCTGCATGTTGGGCTGCAAACAGATGAGAAATAGAAAACTTGCAGGGGATGGATGTAACTGCACTGTAGGCTTGCTTTGGTGGTACCAGACAGTGTCAACATTTCTACATGGTCAAAAAACTTGTGCAGCCGTTTAAATTTCATCACAGGATTCAATATTACTGACAAAGACAGATATTGCAAGAGGGACTTTTGTCATTTTGTATTTTACATGGTTTTCCAGGGATCCACCTGAAAAACCACTGTGAATTAGCAGTCATGTCAACGCAGTTTGTACTAAATGGGCTCAAACATGCAAAACTATTCAGGGCTTCACAGTTGCCGAGGTTGCTGAGGGCAACTAACAGGGACCACAGTCATTTTGTGGTCTTGTTTCTGCAGCAACCACTACTACACAGTAAAAAATAGAGGCAGAGCCAAATGTCTAGATGCCAGCAACTGCTATTTAGTTGCAAGGGTTTGTTGTTTGTGAATTCAGGGAGGAGGGTATTTAATCACTAATCAATCAATCAATCAATCAATTTATTTACAATTACTGCAGGACAAATATTGTGATGTTAGGTGTTTTCCTATCTAATGCAAACTAGCATTTAGCCATTATTCCTCTTTTAAATCATATTTTAAGACATTATGTCAAAATGCCAACAGTGGCTCATATGTACTGCTCTTTGACTCCATCATCACTTCTTGGAGCTGCATTTTAAACTTACCCTTTGTCTCCCTTACACAGGAAAGCACCAACATGACAGGACTTTTCAGTTACTCATCACATTTACTCATATGTCAGATGCCTTAACCAAAGGCACTTACAAGTGAGTGACAAAGCTTCAGTGCAGTAGGAGACCTTGGTGTAAGTACTACATCTATTCTACAAGTGCAAGGAGATTAGGTAAAGAAGTGCATAGAAAGTGCACAGTAAGTGCTTGTTAGGCATGTTAAGTTGCTCGAGGTGTTAGGAGAGGAGGTGCTTTCTGAAGAGATGAGTCAAGAGATTCTTGACGATAGAGAGGCCCCTGCTCTGATTGCATTTGGTAGCTTGTTCCACCATCGGGGAACCTCAGACGAGAGAGTGTGGAGGGAAACAGTGCAGGAAGTGAATCCTTATCTTTAAATACTATTACATTCAATATTTTACGGTCATACTTCACTGGTGAGCTGTGTGTGGATGCTCTTGACGTAAGTCTCTGTGCGATCGTCCCTCAGCTCCACACGAATGGGTCGCTCCAGTCGCACCCCAATAGGCCCGGCCACCTTTTTAAAGGTGGAAACGAGCTCCTCAGCCTGCTCAGCACAGCGCCGAGGGTAGAAGACGGCCCAGATGTTCAAGGGGATCTAAGAGTAAGATGAGTCAGTTGGTGAAGAAATAAACTTAATATATCAGCCATTACTGAGGCAAAGGCAAAATAATTAATGTAGCTAAACACTGATGCTTGAGTAGGGCAGACAGCAACTGTGGCCACCATCACTGCAGACAGAATCTGGGAATTAAGCCAACATTAAACCAGCTATCAACTGTGATAAAAATGTCACAGGCTGGACATTGTTGATACCTCACTTTAACTTTTCAGTTAAAAAGTTTCATATTTTGCATTACGGCTAAATTATATTAATCAAAAATGACGAGGTAGCACCAGAGATTTCTCTCTCTTACTCACAGAACTGATTGAAGCATCCCTGACAATCTCTCTGGACCAGGACACTTCAGCACCAGTGGCAAAGGATGAAGACTGCAAGCAGATGGTTTCAAGGGGCAGAATTCGACCTTTAATCTGCAACACAGGAAACAAATACAAACATAATACTAACAAAATTAAAACGGCTAAGAAGATCAGAAATGGCTAAGGAACAAATGAAATGCAAAAAGTAATGGCAGAACAAAAAAGAGCAAATATCATCACTAGATTCTAGTGTCTTCCTACCTCCCTGTTTAACCACTGAGCACCTGTCATTTAAATATTCAACAGATGCCAACATGGTTGATGGTTTTAAATCTTATTTCTCAGGTCATAATTTCAGTCAGTCTCCAGTTCAGTGTCTGAATGGGCTCTGGCTCCCTGACCAGTAACCACTGCTTTTAAAGAAATATGATTTACACAGTGACTAACTCAAAAACTAATACTTGTAAACTGACAATACAGTGAATTCAGACAGAATTTGTTTGTTTTGTATGTCAGACTAAAAGGAAGGGGTATGATAATGATCAAATGTTGCATCTATCATGTCACACTTGTGGAGAAAAAAAGTCTATGGACACTTTGCATCACTGTCTTGCCCCGAGACAAAACCTTGAAGTGATACATATTCTTACCATGAGTATTTCTGAGCCGATCTCCAGTCCCCATCGGCTGAGCTCCTTCATACTCTCTGGGTTGGTGCTGATGTTCTTCAGAAGTTGCTTTATTGAGTGCGTGTGCTGCTCACCGCTCACATTGATGTGCATGGTCAGGTCCTACAATGTATGAAAAAAAATATTCTCACTGTGTGCAGTAAGGGTTTTAACAAGTTCCTTTATTACCAAGTTTTATTCATATATTTTCAGACCTTTATCTTTTACAATGATATCTTTTCCTACACGAAACTGCTCACAATAAAGGTTTGTGGATTATCTTGAGTAACCGGGTCATCATTTCTGGAAAGAGACATTGCTGTTGAGTTTTTCAAATGTATTTTTTTGGTGCTTTGAGCAAAAGAAAATTACACATGTGAATATGAGAGTATATTATGCTTTATTTAGGACTGGTGAGGAGAACTTTTTCTTCTTTGCCTAGACCAGAGTCTCAAGGGCCCACTCTCGCTGTTTTGCAGCATGTTTCAGCCTTGCCCTGTTCTCCTTTTCAGCCGTCTGTTTCTTGCTTTCCTGAGCACTGCCAGACACTTTGCAGCCAAAGTTGCTTTGGTGCCATCTCTTTTCAAGCAGACTCTTAAGTTTTCAGTTGACTCTGCCCAATTTGCATCGCTGCCTGATCTGCGTCGCAGCATGCGCATAAATCGGCTTAATCTGCTGTGGTACTATGGTCACACAACCCGGGTCACAGCAGGGCAAAGCGCACTCGCCACAACCCCCCCCCCCTTTCCTAAAGAAAAGCGAGAAAGAGGAAGCTAAGAGTAAGACTCTGTTGCTGAGGTTGACATCATTTCTCATGGGTGAGCTTGCTTGCAGGAACCACAGCAATTGGTTGATGAGTGACCGGTCTGTGCTGGTGAAAACGCAGAGTATATAATTAAATAATGGGTATTAAATAATTACTTATTAGGTGCTGTTTTTAAATAGTACTACATTTTCCAAAATGCATTTGTATGATGTTTGTGTCGAGTCGACCCAGGAGAATTTACTTTTACAATAAAAACCTATATTCAATTCACTTCATGGAGCAAAAACCCTGAGCACATTTACTGTTCGGAGCGTAAAAAAAATAAAAAAAATAAATAAAATAAAAAAAAAAAGTCTTTACTGGTTGTCACTTTACTGGTCCTCTCTGTGTGCCTGTGTGCAATGACAGCGTGCTTCATGAACTTGTGAAATTGCTACCTGTCTAAAGTTGCAAAGTCTCAAACCAGAACAGGACAAGAACATTTAAATTTAATTTACCTTCATGGCTCTGAAGTCTTTCCTCATTTTCTCTGGGATTCCCGTCATGAAGGAAAGCTCTGGCACTAAAAGGATCTCTCCAGTAATGATTTGCTGCAATAAAATCAATATCATAAAATTAATAAGTATTTTCTCACATTTTGCTCACATAATATTAATCTAGTTTCCTCTTTCTATCACTATGCTTCTGGTGGACTAATGACCAATCTACAGTTTTCATTTATATTTGGAACAAGTATTACTGATGCACGAGTAGATTCAAGTAAGAGTGCCTCTCACACGGGAAAATATGGGTCAGCTTGTCATGAGCAATTGTGTTTTAGTGCATTTACAAAGACTGACATACTCTGAAAATCAAGCAGGTTGCAAAACCAAGTGAAGCCACAAGATGGCATTCTGATGCAAGAATTCAGGTCAGCTGAGTGGTCCATATTAACCTTATCATTAAAAGGAAATAAAAAAAAGACACCTGACTGTGTCTAGAGCATTTCTTATGTTACAATAACTGAAACAACTGAAGTGAGGTTTAACCTTCCCTCCTGGCTTGGCCCTCTCCTTCGGCCGATGCATGAGCAGAGGTTGGTCCATCTCTTTGATTGTAATTCCATAGTTCTTGCTGTTAATGTGGAAGCCCATTCAATGCAATGACAATTGTGACAAAAGAATTAATTAGAAAAACATCCAGATGCAATAAAGACTTTCACTGCTGCTCTAAAATAAATAGGCTGTCACCATTTCAAAGCATAAGTACACAAAAACACAGCTATCCTGTACTTTCTTGCTCAGTTATGAAGGCTTCATGGAAAGAGCAGTCTCACCTGTAGTATTCCACAAAGGTGGTTTTTGTGCCATCCATCAAAGGGAAAGTGTCTTTGGGCGACTTGTTCCACTCTATGGCATCGACGCGGTAGGTGCGGTTGTTGTAGCGGGTGATGACGATGCTGCCAATCAGTTCTTTGGTGCATTCGTCTTGGAAGTTCTCCTTGCTCTGCTGGTACAACGTGTTCCTGGAAGACAGCAAGGGTCAAAAGGTCATAGTTTTCGCCTTTTCTATTTAAACTGACAGGCTGTATGTCTCGTTTTAGCATTTTGTTTCAAGTGAAAGGGCAAAGCAAGGGCAAGATCATTTCTGTTTATAAATAATCTATAGACATGATGAGCCTGTTGCAGTGTTAAGTCGCTGCCCTCCAACTCACCTTTTCATCAAACCACATTCCCAGAGTGTAAGGCTAAAGTGGTTAACGTTTCAGTTCTGTCTCAGAGGACAAAACACGTCAAATCTTGCAACCTGGTATTTAAATATGTATGAATATATGACAGAACTGGACATTTATATAGCTGTGTGTGTCTTGGTCATGGTAGTCAACGTTTAAACTTGAATGAGCACGTCTGAGTACACAAACGACACACAGAAGAGATGTATTCTTCATTTTATTATAGGAACACCCAAAATCAGCAGACTTACTCCCAGCTCACTGTTATTGTTGTTAAATAGGGATAGCACGGTGTGCAAATTTTCCTACCAATTACATTGGACATTTTATGAGAAATGACGCATTGGCTCAACATCTGTAGATTACAAGTGTTACCTCCACATACTGCATCCTTCATAAGACAAAGTTTTCAGATTTCCTCAATGTTATCAGGTTTTCTTTTGTGTTGGGGTTAAATCCAAAACATGGCAGAATTAGTGCTTTAGCTTTCACTTTGACACCAAATCCTCCGCTTCTCTCTTGTCGGTCAACTCTCCTGGTCACTTGATATCACCCTGCTACTCTGCTGCTGCACGGAGCAGACACTTTCAGGTTAGTATTAATAACTAGAATTCTACAAATTAGATTTTTAAATTTGATGAACGTGGGCACTAGCACTGACACACATGATACACAAAATGTATCAAATGGTTTTTAAGTCTATTGAAAAGATGAAAAAAGACAGTGGGCCTGGAGGGCAAGTTATGTAATCAGTGTGTGCCTGAACACAGTGTGACACCTGTCTACAACAGTGTTAAGTGACTTTAAGTTGTGCAGCTTCACAATATTAACAGCGAGCTGAGAAGAACTTTTGGAGCACAATTGGGCCGTGCTACAAAATCGAGAAGTATGAACAAAGATAAAAGAGATTACCTGCAATTAAAAGACAAGGTGCGATTCCTTCCATGAGTACTGAGTATGTAATGGTTTTACAAAATTAAAGTGCAATGGAAGTAACAAATATTTTATAATGAATGATTTGCTGTGTGAACTCACATGACATCCAGCACAGAGTCGTTCCGCAAGACTTTGTGAGACACATCCACACACAGGTACAGGCCTCCGTCTGTCCGCTTAATGCAGGTCGAATAGCCTGGCCACACTTGAAGCCTAAACCAAACAGACGAATAGGATAATAAATGGAGTAGAGATGTCATGATATTAGCTGGTGTCTAATTTATGACTTTAAAATACAACTCTGCACCAACCGATGTTTTCCAAGAATGACTGCACTTTCTGGATCGTAATGATTTCGCCCCACCAACTTCAATCCGATGATTTTCATTACCCTTGGAAAACAAGAACAACACTGGGTCATGTCATCTGATTATCCAAATAGTAAACATCATGAATAAAATAAGTATGGCTGCTTAGATTATGTCATTAAAGGGCTTTTATGATTACAAGCAGAAGTGTTTAATTTTCTTAAGCAGTCTGGCTTTGTGTGAAAAAGACCAGGAAGATTTTTGGGCACCTCTGGGCAAATTACACATTTGGTTGATGTTTGAAGTTTGACTGTTGAAGGTTAAGTTTTAGATTATTGCCATTATTTACTGGTTTCATTAAACACCATGTATGAGCATATTGCTGCAGGTGTACTTCAATATGGCAGTTTATTAAAACTTAAAGTGGTCAATCCAAAAACCCTGAAGGAGTTTTTTAAAATCTTTTTAAATATACCTCCTGAGGACTACGTTGTAGAACGGGATGCATAGATCCGAGTTTGGTGGCAAAATCTTTGTCATCTGGATTTTGATTTGTATTTCCTCATTATCGGTCCGTCTCAAACTCTTGAGAACAACCACCTGCACATCAAACCAAAAAGAGCATCTGGTGTTGGGTACAGCATTATGGGAGAGTTTACATTACACAGTTCTGCACAATGAAAACTAAAATAAATCTATACTGTCAAACAACTCCCTTTCTGTAAGAAATCTGTCATCTACATACACAATAATTTACATCAACTCAAAATTACACATCTACAGTTAACACACCTTAGTCAATCAGCCACAAAAATAAACACTGTGATACCCACGTCATTCATCTTAACAGGCAGGTAGAGTATGGAGCCGTCAAACGCCACCACATCTCCGGTAGTTGAGCGGTGATCTTTCATCATGCCGAAACGCATTGCCATTGATTCAACATTTGGACTGAAAAAGACGATTAGAAATACACACGACTTCTAAGAATACATACAGTACTTGTCAGTGCTAATTATCAGTGTTGACTGACAATATGTATTCAACAATGGCTATTTTTGGAATAACCTTGTTGCACTTATGTCTCCTCGGAGACTTCATTAACAATGATACTTCAGTGTAATTTTTGTTTGGTTTCAAAATGAAATTCACTATCAACAATAGAACACATTCTTCTGACAGTAAAAAGGTGAGTAAAACATTCTTTTTCTTAAAATTTTATTTCTACCAGTAATTTTTGCTTAATAGAGGAAATAAATAAATGATACATGATACTTACGTGAATGTCACATGGTACTGATAAACAGCTTCATTCTTGCAGCGAATTGGGATGTGGTTTGAGCCAATAGTTATAGGAACTCCTTTTGTTCCAGCCTTGTTAAGTGGCTCACTGACCAGAGGAGAATGTAAAAGCACAAAGAGACAATTTCAGCAAAACTCACATGATCAGTCAATTACCTTACACGACTTGTGTATTTCTTCGGATCTCAAATGACCCCAACACAGCATGCTGACCTCTAGCACTGATAAGGGCTGACTGATCAAATGCATTGTACTGCTTTAAATTTCTACACACCACCCTGGGTGGTAATTCAGTATCCCGAGGACAGAGCAACTCTACAGTCAAGCTACGGCACAAAACACAACATCAGACATATTATAATGACGGCGGGACAAATTAGACTGAAGTGGACCACCATCTGGGTAATTAATGGGACACACTGAATGACCATGAAAACATGTTAAAAACATTAATGTAACAAGTTGGAAAATCACAGTTGAAGTGCACTGCGGCCCTATCGTGGGAGGAAGTGGTATGGCATTTGGCCTGCTAACAGCTGACCTACACATACTGTACACACACATAATAGAGGAAATATCTTATTACACATTTTAATTCAATAAATGTTCACAACATATGCTCACAATACATTGAGAATCTAACAATTTGCTTTTTGCACTAGCACCCTCAGTCCTTGGTATGGAAGAAAACTAGGTCAATGAGGATATTGCATAGAACTCACAATATGCAAATCAAGCTATCGATTTGCTAAAATCAGTAGCTCTCTCACTGAATGGCCTCCACTAAAGCTCGACAAGAACCAATGGTGCAGGACACAGCTTAGTGTGTCAGGAGGTAAATGCTAAGGAGAAACAGTATACTTACTGGACTGCCTCCATTTTCAGCTCTCTCTTTGCTGGTGCATTAGTTGAAACCTCCAGGACATCTTGAGTGGTGGGCACAGGGGGTATGGCTGCTTCACATGATTTGCATTTCATTAGACATATTATAGATTTTGTTTACAAAGAAGTTCTTTTAAATGAAGCTTAAACACCCACTTTAACCCATCTGAAGGAAACAATTTCTATTGTGCAGTGTTTCATGAAATGTCAGAATCCTTTAATTCATTCATTTCATTTAACTACAAGTTACCCTACCTGCATGGGGAGGCTGACAGTATGGGGCTGGTTGTGGTTCAACAGCAGGAGAAACTGACTCAACATGACCAGGAGGAAAAGAAGGAAGTGATGGGCGTCCTCTTCCTACTCCAAACTGTGGCATTGCTGCTCTTCCAAGCCCCACCATCGTCTGCGGGGACAAACGTCTGCCATAGAAAAATGTAAGAGGTCAAATTCCACAGTAGCCAGGTTTGTATACATTTTTTTCCAATACTGATAAATGGTTGCAATAATTAAGAGTATTTGAACTGGCCACATGTCTTTAATGACAGATCATGTTTTATTAACTTTCTAGCAAATATTGCTTTGACCAACAAGAACCTACAAATAGAAGTTTGAGAAACTGTTTTACTATAGGAAACTCTAAACTGACCATTATGGAAATCTGTCCACATGAGGAGTCAAAAGCTGCTCTCACACTTCCACAAGTACCCCAAATACAACTTAATATGGCCATCATGGAGGTTGTAGTGAGTGTACTGTTTAACTATATTGCGTTATGTTGAGTGTTTTTTCCCCAAATATGTAGTCTACCTTTGTCTTTAATAAAGCGAAGGAGTAAGGACGTCTAAGAAACACTGTTAGACAACAGATAGATCTTGTCGCTCGTCTGTCTCCTACCTGCCAATCATCTTTTCAGGTTGGCCGACACTCTCCGGGCTGCTGGTGAAACCTTCGGAGGGACCTTGCAGCTTTATGGTTCCCATATCTCCAGCTGCTCCTCTTTCTGAAATAAAACTTAACACTTCAATCCTCGAGGTTCTTCTGCACATACACAGCGACACTAGTTATACCAGCTTTAGCGGTTAATCTGACTGGGTCGACACACTGAGGTTTTCTATTGTCCTCATAACCTGGCATGACCAACTCAACTGGGGCTTTCCTGTACTGAAGGAACAGTTTTATTATCATTAAAATTTTATTTAATTTTCTTAACCTATCCATCAGGATACTTAACTTTATATTCTCTCTGTTAATAAATATTGTTTAATGAATAAAGAGGAAAATATTACATACGGCTGACACAACGTATCATGTTTTTTTAAAAATCAATTATAACAATAATAATAATAATAATAATTGATAACTATATGTTTAGATATACTGGATTTACACTATTTATAAAAGTCTACACAGTGCATGTTTTCTGTGTATGAAGTCTCATTCACACCATACATTTTATTTTATTATTAACTAAAACTCCTCCCTGTCTAAATAAGTTAATGCATTAGTGAGGAACTAAGGATTACTCCATAATTCTCAAAATGAATCATAAGATACAGAAGAAATTATCCATTGATGATACACCTGCACACATCTGACAATTGTAGTTATAAAGCTGTTTTGTTTACACTGTCAGAACAGCATGCATAATGTTAGGTGTAAAACTATCAGGAAGTCATTATAATTACACATTGTTAATGTACAGTAGCTGACAATAAATGTCAAACCTATAACTTGTACCAAGGCTGTTTCATTTTTTCACTCTTAAATAAAAACAAAACAAGAAAAAAAAGAAGAAAAAAAAACCAAACAACAAAGGTTTAAATACAGACCCACTAGTAGTGTTCCTCTTCCCCATGAAGTGGGCTCAATGCCCATTCCTCTGAACATGGAGACCAGTGTTGACCCTTGCCCTTGGGTTGGCATATCAACCTGTAAACAAACAAAAACCAAAAATCTTAGCAGTTCTTAAAGTGGGCCAATAATATTTAGAAAGTCATAGACACGTCTCTGGCTCCAACCTCTTTTGTTGTCAAAGCCAGGGTCTCTTCTGTTGGGTCTTGCGTTGTGTCTTCACATGGAGGTGTCTGTCTGTGCTGTGGCTCCAGACTAGGCAGGATACCTCTCGCCACCCCTACCTTTGGTTCACCTGCTGGGAAGTGCAGTCCTCTGGCTCCTCCAATATCAGACTGCACCAGCAGTCCTCTAGCTCGTCCAAGCACAGGTTCAGTAATGGGCACAGTCACTCCTCGTCCTTGTGGGGTATCGCCAGGAGTGGGGAAACCTCTGGCTCGTCCTACAGCAGACCCTTCTATAGAGAGCAGCAGCCCTCTACTACGTCCTACAGCCAGCTCCTCAGGCTGTAGTCCTCTTCCGCGTCCCAGCCAGGGGACGCCCGTCATACCACTGAGGTCAGGAAGCTTGTTTGGATCCATTCAGTCAACTTCTGATACCAACAGTTAACACAACAATGGATTAACTGCAGAGAACAACACATAGGATAAAAGTTACCAGTACATCTCCTACCATTATACTACCGAAAGAAATGGTGCATGGCTAGGTCACTATGTCAGATAGCATGGATAATAGTTTAATATTAACAGTTACAGGACTACACAGAACACATGTGGTTCCCTCAGTACTGGGATGAAATCTGATTGTCCTAGTCAAGCTCTAACTTACCTGACAGAGCTTCAATAACACCATCATGTCAGCTCATTCGCCATCAGTAAGTTTTCATTAAGCACACTGTGCAGACAACACAAAACTAATAATCAGATTCTCCATACGTGCAGGACTAAATCATCTCTAAATGTGGTAGACTCATACACGTATAAATACTACATAAAGAAAATTGATTGCAAAAAAGTGAAAACTAATGTACATATCTATTGTTGAAAAAAAGACTCCTCATGCAAGTAAAATTTTGTTTTTATTAAAGTGATACTGTAAAACATTCAGCAACAACTATTTACATGAAAAGACAATGCAAATTAGCTTTTGAGTTTCGTGGATGTTCAGTACAAATTACCAATCTCAATCTAAATAGAAATTGATGAGGCTTTGAATGTACATACATGAATTGCAAAAAAAAAAAAAAAAAGTTCAATTTAGCTCTGGGGGCCCAAACTTCAAAAATAATAACTAGGTATTTGAAGTAAAGCTGTAGCAGAGATTTTTAGACGTAATCTTTCTATTATAATTTTTTTTCTTTTTTGAGAAAATCCATGTTATGATCTGGTAGGTCCCAGGTGAGTTGGCATGGCGTGGCTCTAAAGCATGGGACAGCTCTGGTATGTACTTATTACATTAATAAAGCAACAAAATGCTTTTCACTATGTTTTCTTCACAGTTTGGTGCAGTTAAAAAACTGTGGTCACTTAAAATACTGAATTTACCAAAATTATTTAACACTTTTACAAAACTCACGATTCATCCTAATACTAATTTATTGATATGTAAGGACTCTATATATCTGCTGTTAACCATGGAGGGAAAATAAAAACAGTGTTCACCCTGATATTATTGGCTTGTCTACTTCAAATGTTGCTAACGTTAGCTACTAATGTTAATTGGTTAACTCGACATGAGGCGCCTTACTTCACCAATCTGCCTTCATTCTCATGAAAGTACTACTAAAACTTCACAAAAACCTTACTCGTGCAATATATCCATTCATTACCAAGTTAACCTAATTAACTAATACTTAACATTACGGTATGTTAGTACTTCGCAATTATTTTTTGACAAAATACTTTCCCACCGGGCTCTTAGTGTGGCTCGGCTGTTAGCTAAAATTAACTAGCTAGTTAGTTAGCAAGCTAATTGAAACACGTGTCAAAGAAAAAGACGCAGCTGAAGGTGACAACCTCGAGCCAGGAATTAAAAACAACCGAAATACCTCCAATAACACAGCAAGTTTTCAGCAAACAAGAATACAATGTTGGTTAATAAAGCTACGACATAAAAACTCACATATAATCGGTGGATATGCCTTTCACCTGGAGCTAGAAGTCGACGCACTCTGCACTAAATTGATCCTCCAGGGGTTGACAGGTGGTATCTGCCCTCCGATACCCTTATTGGATAATCTATCAAGTTGAGCAGAAAGGCATTGGTTTACTGCACCTGTCAATCATTTATTGTTAATTTACATGATACTGAGGGAACAGTTTTGTCGGCCTCTGCTGGTAACCACCCGTATCCCCCAGATACAACACCTGAGCAACAGCAGCAAACTAAAAGAGCAAAACAAGACAACAAAAATATTCATTAGATAGATTTCCTATCATTAAAATCTTCCCACAGGAATAATTTGCTAACCCTAGCCCACTAAAGTCACCTGGATATAATATGTATTTTTATTAGCAGCTTAGTGGTGGTGAATAATATGTTTGACAGCTCAATAATCTGCTAAATTATTCACAAATCATCCCACATTCAGCCAATTATGTCCCTGTTCCATATATAAACAGAATAAAACCCATCTGATTGGTAGAAACTGTGACCTACACAGAAGAAATCATGAACCATGTTTATATTCAAAATACTTGAGACAATGCCAGAAAATCTACTGTGTGATTAATATAAACTTGGATGAAAGTTTTTAGTCTTTTGGGAAATTAACCAAGTTCTGTATTTGCATTGTGTATCACTGCTGCTTTCACTAACTGTCTCATGCCACAACTATGAACATTTATTTGGATCCAAAAAGATAATAATAATGAAAAGATGTTCAAACATGGACTAAAGCTTCAGGTCTCTTTGTTATATGAAAAAAAAAAAAAAAGAGTCATGGCTGTGGTCTATGAGTCTGCAGGACTTTGGTTTTCAGGTCAGCGGTCAGG
Organism: Seriola lalandi dorsalis; assembly: GCF_002814215.2. Lineage (NCBI taxonomy): Eukaryota > Metazoa > Chordata > Actinopteri > Carangiformes > Carangidae > Seriola > Seriola lalandi. The sequence continues at coordinate 3,955,108 of NW_019525496.1, forward strand.
CGTATTGGCAATTAGTCTTAGACATTTGAAATAATCACCAACATGCTCCCAGTGTTATTGAGGTGATGGCTTTGTGCTCCTACGTGGTCTCTGCGGGAAAAAGTAATCACTGTTTCTGAAAGGAACCATTCCTCTGGTTCTTTTACATTAGCTACAGTTTTTTGGGGAGTGACCAGATGGGACAGTGTGTTTCACTGCTGTCAAATGAACTCTCCTGGAGTCCCCTTTTAAGAATTCACACTTATTAACAGTTTGATAGTTAATTTTTCCATTGATGAAAATATCTTTTCTGTGTTTTTTTTTTACAGACTCCTGGAGGACCACACCACATAAACAGCAAAAACTAAAAGGGAACCTGATGAACCTTGTAAATGATTTTAGTTTAAAGGGATGCAATGCCATCTATTGACATATTGAGTTAACTGCAACAGATATGGGAATCAAATTGACCATAATAAATGTAAACACTGCCAACATCAGTCTGGTATATAGGAACATTTTTGCATGTTGTATATTGACTCTGTACACACGTGACTCGGAAAACGCCTCATGAAAACTTTTATGTAAAACTATGTGCTCATATCTTGTCAGTGGGAGGGTTTGATGTTATTCTAAATAGATCAAGTCTTGTTCCTGATTCACTGGGGGGTAATCAGCAATTAGAAACTGTTTACCTGTTGAGAATAAACTTCTCAAGTGAGAGGAGTTTGTGACTTTGTATTTAAACCCCCCGCAGCTGGAATGATCTGAGTAGAGTAAGTATTGTACTGTTGAGCAAGGCGTGTTCACTCAAACTGTCTCAGTGACCAGCAGCAGAGATGTGGTGGTTTGCAGGTGTGAGAATGCTGCACATTAGGAATATGAGTCAGTTTCAGCTGCTCACTCAGACAACTCAACTTCTCGGATGAACAAAGTTTTAGATAATTTAAATAAAAAATCTTTTTTTTTGCTTTGGGCACCTCATCTTATTTTTCAAATCAATTCAATAAGGATTAGTATCAAAGTCTCACAAACATCACTTGTGGTCACTGGTAGTATATCTCTGTTTAACAATGGTCAAAGCGTGGAAACGGTGAAACCTTGTGGAGCACAATGTTGAACACCAGGACAATGCAGGAACATATAAAATTAGACCATTGTTCATGAACCTATTGCCCCTGTCCACACTGAAAGAGTTCCCAACACACTTACCTCACGTCATGTGACTGCAATCACAGGATGCATTATTTTAGCCTGATATAGGCCTGTTTGTCCACATAAATATGTATTAACTAACGTTTTGTTTTTAAAAATGACATGACCTTTTTCTTTGTTGTACTTCAATATGTGCATAAAAAAGGACTAATTCTTACTTTTTAAGTCATAACCAAGAGTGATCTTTTCTGAAATAGAAAATAATCACACAACAAGCTTTTAGCTAACTTATATTATATTTAGCATTTACTATTAAAGATTCGAGTTTCCATTTAGGTTCAAAACAACACTGATACAGAGACACTGGTGTAGAGCTTGATTTTTAAGTGTAACCTTATCACAAAGGATTATGACAAAACCAAATAATTGTTTACCTTATTAAGTTCACCTTATCCAATTTATTATAGTTTGATAATGAAATTCAACGGAGTAAAGAAAGGCAGATAAATATGCATGAATATAAGTGTCATTGAGGTAAAGACAACAGGAGTGACAGCTTGGCTTCTGTGGTATGAATAAAGCTTAGATTCACACTTGCACGAAAACATCTATGGGTTTTATGATATTGTTTATTTGCCATTTGGAAGTGATCATCCCACTTAATCACATACAAATACTGTGTGTGTTGTTCATTGGTCATCTGGTGCTTTTGAAACAAATGTGTTTTTCTGTTCTGCTCCTCACTTACATTTTGTTGTCATGATGCAATTACCTGTTCATTGCCCAGCTCCTGCTCTGTGCCTGATTATGTCACTTTAATAAGGTCACGTTTGCAAATCCCCAATTTACTGCCAAGAAAACAAGATAAACAATGTTTATCTCCCCCTTGGCCTCTGAAGAGGGACAATCTCCACCTGTCTGCCTTCAGCTGTAATCTACATCTAAAGAACAAACATCTGACTTCAGCTGACTGATAGCATTATGTCAGTATATGTCAAAAGCACAGATGGGCTCTAAGGCGACATAGTCAGCAGCCTAACCTGTCACGTCTCATGCAGCATGTCTGAGTTAGCCCTGTAGGGATGCTTTTGGCAATGTGTTTTGACATTTAAACATCAGAAAATAATCCACCTGTTAGTGTAATTACAGATGTAAATGGAAAACTTGACGGCAGCTTGCATCATTCCTGTGAAAAGACATGTTTACTTGATGTTTTGGTTTCATTAAGATTCTTACTACCCAGTTAGGAGGGATCCAGGGCTTGTTAGTGGAAATCAGATGCACTCACATGGGGCTTCTTTACTGGACAGAGTCTCAGTAACGTGACATCCAAACCAGCCACTTGAGATTTGGGCAGCAAGAGGTGGTCAAAGCATGCTTTACATTTTTTACCTGGAAACATCCACGTTTGACTGTCAGTAAATTAAATGCGTGATGCTCCAGAGTTAAAACCTTACATACTTGACACCTGAAAGCATCATTGACTTATCCATACTTACACCTGAATGCATGGACAGATTACGGGCCTCAAAGGCACTGGCCCAGGTGCTCTTGCCTGTCTATGTGGTTGCTTCCACAAAGATGAAACAGCTCCATTGCCTGTCAGCAATTTATAGCTAATTTAGAATTGTCTTGTCATGGTTTTTTCTAACCATCGTCATTATTGCTCCCAGAGCAGGAGTAATCCATACCTGTTTAACCTCTCTAACTACAGACATTGCTGACAGGCTGCTTAGCATAGGCCCCTAGAGCTTTCCTCAGAAACCCCCCTCCAACGCTTTGGAAACCTGACCCCTCTTCTCTGACATCTACACATCTGTAATAACCCCAGCATGAATGGGCCAAATTTCCCTGACAGCAGGAGGTCTAGCAGAAACTGCCAGTGGCCACTGGAATTAATCTGATGTGACAATCATTACTGGCCTGTCTGTCAGACTGAGTAGTAGGTAGTGGTGAGTAAAAGGCCATGGCTGTGTGGTGGCTTGCATGTGAGCGTGGTGGGGTATGACAGACTATGGGGGGTGGGGGTGGGATGCAGCACCGGCCCCTCCAGAGCCAGAGGACACAAACGCACCACAGCTGTTCCTGCCTGGACGATGATGCAAGCAGCCCAGAGTCCTGGGAAGCTTTGCCATATGTCCTCGCTGTCTCCACGTCCTGGGTTTTCTCTTCTGGTTTGTTTTCAGACCTTAAATGTGAGGGTCCAAGAAAAGCATCATCACATAAGTCACCACATAACAACAGAAAATATTTCTTTTCTAGCACAAGAGCGAATGCACTCTTTGTTAAGTGGTTTTGCTTTTGAGAGATATTCTATTTATAATCGGGTGAGTTTTCCGTCTCCTATAGGCTGGGCTGCTGTATCTCGTATGTGTTCAGTAGGCTGTCTGTGCGTCTTAAGTGACGCGTCACATGGTTAGATGCTGTCTGCGCAGCGCAATCCTCCAAACACAGTAGTTCTTTTTTATCTCAGGGTCGTGCAGTGAGAAACAAGCGCTTCAGGAAGCAGCTGGATTTAGATTCTGTAACTTTTTTTTTTTAATTTCATAGTTTTGGAGCAGAAGTTATTTTACCCTCTGGAGATGGACCACACACACATATAGCACTTCTTGCAGACGGATGATTCTTGAACGGAAACCAGTCAAGAAACCCTCTGAGTTGTTGGCAGCTCTGATGTGGTGCAGCTGCAATAGCCTCAATCTAGAACCGCTGGACAGGAGCCGAGAGCAGGTTACATGTATCCAAATATGCGCGTAATTGGAGTGCACTGGCGAGGCGTCCCTTCCACTCCTGCTGGGATATCGTTGTCGTGATGTTCAATACTTCGGGAATTGGGGTCACTCTTTCCGAAGTTATCAATGGCACTCTGCAGCTTCTCAACAACCCCCTCGTCACCACTAGTCCCACACCCATGTGGAACGTGTCGTGCGGGGAGCAGCTGCAGGATTTCGGGCGCCCGGAGAAGATCATCATCGGGGTGATGCTGGCTATCATCACGGCGGTCACAGTCATGGGGAACACGCTGGTGGTGATCGCAGTGTGCGTGGTGAAGAAACTGAGGCAACCTTCTAACTACCTGCTGGTGTCCCTCGCAGTGGCGGACCTATCAGTGGCCATAGTTGTGATGCCGTTTGTCATAGTGACAGACCTCACCGGGGGCAAGTGGCTTTTTGGGGACACGTTTTGCAACATCTTCATCGGCATGGATGTTATGTGCTGCACTGCTTCCATCATGACCCTGTGCGTGATCAGCGTGGATAGGTGAGTTTCGAAAGTTAGCAGCTGCAGCGGAGCTGCTCCGATACTGAGCGCTGCTCATTTTGCAAAGGCACCAACATAACTCATGCAGTATAATATGACACGAAGACCACAAATACGTGGCCTCTTATAAACTGCTCTGAACCACTTAACTACTCTGAGGGAAGGAACAGTTCAAGTGACAAATGAATTGTAATCTAAACGCATGGAATAAATGGGCGTTTTTGCACCAGAGGAAGTCTCTTAAATGCCTTATTCCAGATCAACTGTTCCTCTGAATATAAAGCCGCTGAGCCAGAAAATTAATAAGCAGACTGTGATTAATTTATAGCATGCTTAATTAATTTGCTCGAGCGGACCATGGGCAGTGTTTCCTTTACGCATTTAGGATCAGCGCCCACCGACCTTACAGCTGCTGTGACTTTGATAGATGATTTAACATGGCCCTACATTTCTGTTAGGGGCACATAGGTCGCACCTGCCCTCTGTTATTACGGCCCCAGAACAATAAAATCAAATCTGAAGCTGCTGGAATTCATTTCAAACACAGTGCAGCAGCTCGTTTAACTACAGTTTTTTTTTTCTGTCTCACTAAATATGAGGTTTGTCACCCTGGTGTTTGGCATCAAAACTCTGTTCCAAAATGATTCATGAAAGTTAGTTCCCATCGGGCCCACAGTGAGTTGCTTTAAATTCTACATTTAAAATAGGGGAAGCTGAGCTTGAGCACTCATCCCCACCAATCAACATTCATCAAGATCCACTCTGCATCTTGCAGCTCTTGGGAGTCTCTGCTTATAAAGCCAGAGCTGAGCCTGATAGCTTGTGACAAATGAGACACATCCACTGCTCCCACTGTAATCCACGATGAAATAAAGGTCAAGTGACTGGTGTCACTGCTCTGGCTCAGTGACATTAATGAAGAAAGGCCCAATGTTGTATTGATCTGATTATTTCCTTGATGGTCAATCAGGTGTAGCACCCAGATTCATGCATGTTTCATGCTGAGCAAGACGGAGTTCAGTGGTTGATGCTTGAGGAGCTAATGAGAGATACAGATATTGTGCTGCGATACAGTGTGATTGCTCCGGTCAGCTGTGGTAACGCTGACAGAGGTGTGACTGTGTTTTGGGCTGGTTGGATAGGAGGTAACCAGATTAGTTAGGTAGAGGCAAAGAAGCCCTTCAGAGGTTAGGTTAGAGGTCACACAGGTCGCAATGATTATTGAAGATGGATGGGCAGTAATTCTGATTAGTGTGTCATCTGCGGCCCCTCACTCTCCTCGCTGAGGTCATGTGCTGGCCACCCGTATGGAACCAGCTACACATCATTCTGCGACATGCTTCTATAGAATTACATTATTTCCATCGTAACCCGAGCGAATATACATAGACCTGTGTAGAAATAAGCAGTGTCAGTGTGTGAAAGCTCTCTTTGTCATCCGGTGGAGGATAAGTGGAAGTGTGAGAAAGCAGCTCAGTCAGGTGTCACAGCCATTGTCTGAGGTTAGAGATGTGAATTGCTCATAGTATATACTCGGAAAGTACAAATGGACCCGCCTGTGAGCTAGCATGTCTGAAAAGATAGAGTGGAGGATGATTGAATGTGTTACTGTGAAATCAAAGTGTGCACACCCACCAAACCACACCGCTCTCGCAGAGCCCCTCTGCCTTTTGCCGGGCACAAGATTATACTGAGAATTTAAAATGAGGTGATGTCAGTTTGGGATTATTTTTCATCCGCACACAAGCTGTACCGACAGTTCTGTCAACTGTTTTCACTAATCTCCATGAAAACAGGCTCATTTTAATTAAACAATGCAGAGTGTGTTTGGCATATAATTCACAATGGGAATCAAAGAGATAATTCATTAGGGTGGGAATTGCCAATTAGACACATGATTAGCTGTAATTAGGGCTCTCTCTCACTGCCATCCAGGATTCCCAAGGACATGCTTTGCAAAATGAAGCTGAAGAGGAGTAAGTGCTGCAAATGAGGACTGAACAGGTGTGTTTGTCTGGTTACACACTCCCTGAAGACAAGGTCTACTGCAGAGAGGGATGCTGATCGTCTCTCGGAGCTCTTTTAGATTTTCAGGGGGGAACGCTATATGGACAGGATGGCACTAGAGGAAAGGTCCCTAGTGTGTGAGGCAAAAGGATTTATGATCCTGCAGGGACCTGACAGGCCTGACATGGATGCTCTCAGAGAGACTGCTGTCATCCCGGTGGATTAGACTATCTCTGACGTTCACCATCCACCTTAACACAAGATTAATCAACAACTACAACTACCTTTTGATTTCCACATCATGTTGTAAAAAGGCATATTTCCTGTCACAGGAAACAATGTGGGGAAATTATATTCTAACTGTGTTTAAGGGGCTTGAAGCAGGATTAATCTTCCCATATTAACATATACAATCATCGGTAGATTAGGGCAGTCAATACCATTTGTAACTTAATATTAGAGGTGGGTGACATGAATGAAATTCTCAGTCATGATATATGTAATTTTACTTCACAGTATCAGTGTATATCATGAAAATACAGAAATTGTTAATGGATAGAATATGCAGAAAGATACATTTGGTTTGGTTACTTTTATATAATTTTGCAGATTAAACACCCAGTAAATCAAAGGACTTTGTCACATGAATGCAAAGATCATATACAAATTCAATATTGCCTCTAAACATCACTGATTCACAGCATTTCCAAAAATGGCCTAAAACACTATATCGTCTTAGTACTCACCTCCAATATATGTATTATGAAGCTAATGGATGTAAGAAATTACCTTTCAACTTTTTAATAAAATTTTATATTAATTCCAAATCTGAATTTCCAACCTATTACCTATTATTCCCCTGCAATATGCTTGAAAAAGTCACCTACTATAGCAATTTCTTCCCTTATGAAGCTTGGTTCAGTAGCCGTTCTCACACAATAACAGGAAGCTATTGGGATCATGCCTAGGTCCTGTCAAAGTAACTGCAGGCTGTGAAAGCTGCGCTTATGGATGAGTACCCATTCATCACCTCCAGCCTCTTTAGGGGGAGATGCAATGCTGCAAACTGAAGACAAGACACCACAGCATTGATCCAGTCACAGCCAAAAAAAAAAGGGAATAAAAAAGAAGTTATATACCCAAGGCCAGTCTGAACTAATGCCAGTCTGCTATCCAAGCATGCACTTTCAGCAAAGGCTTAGCCGCTTTCGTGTCCACTTCCCTGTAAAGTTGGTATCTCTTTTGGCTACAGTCGGTTTTTACCTTCACTGAGAGTAATATGTTGTATGTTCAATAATTCAGAAGTCAAATATGAATGATTTATTCACAACAGTGGGAAGAGAGGGTGGCCCTTTTCCTGTAGCTCCTCAGACGTCTAAGAAAAGATGATGCTTGAGGAATAGAGGAGCAAGAGGCAGACGCTGGTTAAATTTGCAAATCAAATATAGCCTGGCTTAACTATCTGGGAACTTGTGGAAGATGGATGGAATATAGGTCAAGAAAAAATATCACATAGCTGCAGTAAAGTAAACTTTTCCACCAGTCAGACTGAAGGAAATACAGTGTAGGTGTGATCACACCCGTAAGCTCCTGCAGGGGATTTGAGGGAGGAAATCACGCTAGCTAGGGCCCATAGATGTCAGCGGGATTAGCCACAGCCTTCACATCCTTTCTGCCAACTCATGTGTCACTGATGAGCCAAGTTCACACACTGCTCCCGCATCGACCTGTTCTCCACATCTGATAATATTTTTGTGAGGTCAGCGCCTAAGTTTGTCCCAGGAGAGATGGTGCTTGCTTAGTGCAGCTGGGGAACATCCACCCGCAGCAGACACAGATGACTTGACCTAGCTGATGCATCCTCAGGTAATGTGATGTGACGCCTGAGCCTCACTCTCTCTCGGGCTCCATTCACTTACCACTTGTCGGCCACCTTGCCGAAACGTGGAGGATTGGACGCATCCAGCTAGGCCAGCGCGACCAGATCAAAGGCAGTTCATGCTTGTGAAGGAATGCTAAATCGGGACAGAAAGTGTGCTTCCATACTAGATAGGATGTTACACTGAATTCTTAAATCCTATGATCACAACCAGTTTACAGATAGTCCTACATTTCAGAGGTTTTAGAAACCACAAGGGACGTTTTTAATGTTACAAGCCACAACAGCTTTTTCATACTGAGAAGACAAACCACTCTCATCTTTACAGAGCAAACAACATTTAAATTTAAAATCTATCACTGCCCATAGCCTGTAAACAACACTTCTTCTAGAGCAAAACTGCCATCAATGAAAATATTTCAGAGCACCATTAAATGAAAATGCTGTGTGAAGGCATTTGGCAAGTTAATCATTGATAAGCGCTGCTTCTACTATCAACCGCAGTTCTGTTTCCACCCTGTTTGACTGTCTGTTTGACTTTTAGTACTGAAGCACATGAAGTGAGAGACAAATTGTCCACTGATCATGTGATCAGAGAGGGTGGTGTGTGTGTGGGAATCGACCTTAAGGGGGAGGAAATGTCTGTCAAATCAAAAGGAGGAGAGCAATGTGATGGCAGCTGATTGTTGTTTGTCTGTGACTCTTTACTTTTACCACAGTATTGGTACTCAGAGTCATGAGCTCACAGTTGTTGTATAGGTTTATAGGTTACTCACTTGGGGAATATTTTAAATTCTGGCTTGTTATCAAATCTATGACATCTACAGCCGGTGCAGCATGGGTCCATCGTGGTATGCTGCATTCACAGCATGTGTAGGTTTCCATATTTAGTAGATTTAGTAGTCTGTCCACCTACTGTTGACATGTGAAATGTAAATAAAGAGAAAAAAAAGCCATTTCCAAGAACATATGCATATGCACAATGTGCATCAGTAAGTCTCCCGTTTTTTCTTCTTTGATTTTTTAGTGGCAGAGGTGACTAAACCACAGTGCATATCGTACATAATGTGGTTATCAACAACCCCCTTTGTCTTTTTGTCTTTATTCCACCCTTGTCCTCACTCTTACATTTGCATTCTCACTTTGTTCTCTGTGAAGAGATCCTCCTAATTTGCAAGAAAGGGCAGAAATGCAGCATTAAACTGAAAGTGATCCGATACACAGAACAAGAAGAAGAGGAAGAAATCAAGACTAATAGTCTATAGCTACACTAACGGCCCACTGAGGTTGCACTTAAACCAGTGGTTTAAGGAAATGCTATTGTTAGCATGCTAACATGCGCAGAATGACAACGTAACATGCTGATGTTTGGCTGGTATATTATTATTAATATTATTATTTGTAGTTATAGCAACAGTTTTTGAGATATCTCAGTCTGAATCAGTGGTGATGGACTGACCAACCTTTCCATAAAGCCAAACCACTAACACGGCTGGGATATCATGAGCCGTGATCGCGGTGTTGCCAAGGACCTCTAGTCATAGTAAACATCCCATTCAACAGCATAGTTTTTCTGGGACTTGGTTGGAATTTGTAGTAAAAATAATATTTGAAACTGCTACATGAGTTTAAACAGCACAGAGGTTCACGCTTCACTCACAGATCCAGTGCTCTGTGATTTGATTTATGTCTTTGATTTATCGGTTGACTTTGTCAGGAGCCACTTAAATCAGATTTGCCTACATAACTAATCAGTGAGCTCTTGAATCAGATCCAGCTCTGCATCATATTTGAATTGTAGCAATGTATTGATGGATCACAGACTGGAATGAAAATATGCCGCCAGAGTGATTTCGCAAATGAGATTTAGGTCTTGTTGGGTAAAAACCATCTGACCCCAATTTGATGTTTCTGTTTTACCTCCTTGAAGTGAAATTATACAAAATTGTTGATATTTTGTGGAAGTTTTATGAACATAGGCTTGATGAAAACTGTTAGAAACCCTTCACTCCTGAAAAGCTGTGGATCCCCACCCTGTTTTTATACATCAGCAGCAGTATTGGTATGTCGCACTCTCCTTTGCGATTTGACGTGGAGGATGATGGAAGAGTAACCCCTCCACAGAGAGAGTTTTATGTTGCTATTCCCAGCCTCTCACCATATTTACCTAGCGATCTCTGGGGACAGGAAGAAGAAAAGGGCAAAGTGCTGCGTGACTTTACTGTGGCATAAATCATGCTTTGTGCTTTGGCATAACAAAGGTGGGGTCTATTACTCATCAAGATCGAACAAAGGGCCAGCGAACATTCACCAAGTGGTGAGATAATGGGCTTCCTGTTGATGGAGCCGTGAGACTGCAAACAAACACAAACACACATCACGCTGTGGATTGCAGATAATATGTTTTGAACATTTTGCATAGTGTTACTTATGCAGAATAACTATGCAACAAGTTTTGGCATTCGGCTCGTTTGTGCACAATAACTGAATATTTATAAGGTCTGTGGAATCAGCCAGCTGATTACTGTTCAAACTAGTGACCGGTCTCATGTATTTATGTGCATCCATGTTTAGAGGGAGCATAAATTATAGGGGCCTCTGGTTGAGCTTATTCTGTAATGCTACCAAAGGCATTAATTCATCTTCATATATGTTCACTGCTCTGCATCAATCTATTGTAGTTGTCATTTAAAAGTAAACTCATTATCTAAGAGCCCTGCGTGATGGAAATGTTCAATGTGACTTTGTAGCTGAATTTTGATGTTTAGAAGTCAATGATTTGACTCCCGGCGCTGAACCGAGTTTGTATTCCAGCTGTGAAATAGCAAATTGAGTTATGGCACCCCCATCACTGCCAAACCGCCCTTGAGCAAGACACTGAACCCCGGAACTGACTACTAACTGGGTCATTGCGCTGTATGCAGCCCAGAACTTTTTTTCAAATGACTGTGTCTGTGTATGTGACATACCGAGAAGAGGAAAGTTCATTCTTGACCCTGGGAACAACAGCTGACAAAACCAATCTCACCGCAAGATCCACAAGTCGCTGTTGTCACACCTGCAAAAAAATGGAAATCTGAACAACTGCAATTCCATGACAGCTGTAGATATTAGATGCTGTTAGAGAGACTTGTTGGAGAATTTGTTTTTGTTTTTGACACTGTAGCATATGATACATGTTGAGTTTAAAGTAGCTGGTAGGCATTCAGAGCAGTTTGGCAGTGCTGGGTAGGGATTGTGTGGGTGTGTGTGTGTGTGTGTGTGTGTGTGTGTGTGTGTGTGTGTGTGTTTGTGAGGATGTATATGGCCCAGTGAGACACCGGAGTTTGTGCTATATTTACTGTCTCTCTTTGTCACCCCAAAGGTCAAGTTCAAGTGTGTTTGTGTTCAGCTCCTGCTGTTATATTCCTCTAGTCTCCCTCCGCTTTCCTCATATCTCTGTGAGTTTGTCGCCATAAACGTTTGCCATCTCTTATCTTTATTAAAACTGCTCATGGTCCAACTTTTGAGTTAAACTCGTGGCCCACTGTAACTCAATGTGCTGTAGCGCAAGTGAAGGATGGATAGCCGTGTCCTTCGGACGCTGTATTTGTAAACTGATTGTGTTGCAGTGGCGTTACTAGGCTGTCCCATTCAAATGTGGCCAAGAAATGGGCCCTTCTTTTCCTGGGCAACGAAAGATCCAAGGGGTGGATCCTTCGCGACCCAACCTATCCCAAAATTTTCATTGTAAGCCGTTCCTGAAAGCAAGCAACATAGACAGAATAAATATTGGGTTTCTGCCCAGTTCAATAACGGTACAGCTGTTAAAACCACAGGCCTTAAAACCTCAAGTTTTTGTGAAAAAAAGTTGCTAGGTGACACGAGCCACGCTTTGCGATGCAATGGTAAGGATGAAAAAGGTTATTATCGTTGACTAAAACTAACAAAACAACAAAAACTTGACATGAAATTTTTTTTTTAACTGAAAAAAAATAGTGCTTTATAAAACAAAAAGATAAATAACTGAAACTGTATTGTGTGTTTACTAAACTAGCTACAAATAAAATTCTAAAACTTTCTTTACTTTTCATCTTTGTCAGTTTATTTCATACAGAAGCCTGGTAGTTTTACCTACAATGATGTGCCATAGAGCTGCAGCACCTACAGCTAGTGACTAGGGACTAGAAGCCCATATTACAAAGAAACTAAAACAAACATTGAAACTAATAAAACTAAACTAAAACTAAGCATTTTTAAAAAATCAAAACCAAACTAAACTAGTAAACCTGCTTTAAAAACTAATGAAAACTAAACTGAAATTGAAAACAAAATTGTAAAATGGAAATAAAAATAAAAACTAATGAAAAATCCCAAAATATTAACCTAACTAACCTTGCTCCATAGACTGTATCGTTTTCGGCCTTCGCGGTCTACAACGGCTATGAAGGGCAACACCTTCGTAGACTGCTTCCCCCAAAGGATGCAACCCCTGAATTCGGACACAGGTGATGATTTTCCCTTGATCAGAACTTGGCGTATAGACACAGATGAATGGTTCTGTGATTTTAATGGGCACCAGGCAAGTGATATTTATTCTGCAGTAGACCAAATATACTGTAACAGTTAAGAATTAAACACCTCTGTTTCTTTCTTACATGTTAAAGCATTGCACTGTTGAGTATTATGTCTAGATTGACAGTTTTGTACCCATCATTATGTGCGCTGCTTCTGCAACACAAAAGTGACCTTCACTTCCCTGGATCAGTATTATCAGTATTATTACCTTGTTGGCACAGCTGTGTTTGCTCACCTATAATGGTATTTTGTCTGTCTATCTTTCAAATTAGCCTTGTTGAGATGAACCCTGGCAATGTACAAATGTAATCCTGTACATTTAAAACTGTTTTTATTCCAGTAGGCAGAGGCTGAATAATTGAGAATTATTTTCTCCGTCTCACTGCTCACAGGCGGGATAAACAGCAATAAAATTGCTCTGGTAATGAATATTCCTGTCATCAGTCATAGTTTCCTCAGGTTGGTGCGCACTGCTCAGACAGGAACATAGATTCCACCTCCATATCTGCAGCTCTGATGTATGTCATCTGCCGCAAAGTCAAATTACATTCACTTAATTTTCTTCTCGTGAAAAAAAGAAGACACCTTACTTTTTGCTTGAATTATTATTCTGGCATAGCTGAACATAAAATATTCCCTTTGTAAACGTTTCTCGTTTGTTTTATCTAAATGTTTCTTTACAGAATACAACTCAACTGATTAATTTATCAGGTGCATGTTTTCCATTAAAATGACAAACACACACACACACACACACACACACACACACACACACACAACATCTGCTTGAAGACTATCATGAAATGAAATGAACACGTAATTTCAGTGACAGAGAACATCTGTACTCATCTGCCTCTCTGATGGTGTTTGACGCCTTTGTCAATGATGTTAAACACAACTGCTGTTCTGTATAAGAAAGTCTATTGGGAGAGGCCTCAGGCAAGGCAAGTTTATTTGTGTAGCATCCTTCAACAACAAGGCAATTCAAAGTCCTTCACATAAGACTTAAAAAGGAATAAAGGAAAGGTATGTAGAATATGAGTGTAGAAAAATGTTGAAGATTTGATGCATTATTGAGGCAGATGAATGACATTTTTTCCCTTTGGAATTTGTCAATCATTTCTTATAATGTCATGTTGTATCTGCCTTTTGAAGAGAGGCTCAGAAGATATGCTTTGCAATGATACTTGGTACTGGGTGATACTTTGTTTTTTGGGCTCCTGGAGCGAATTCCTTAGATATTTCATCTTTCTTAGTCTATGTTTGGAAAAATACACTTCAATCAGGAATAATGAGACTACAAACAGTTTGAAAGTTGGAAGAGATGTATTGTAGCTGAGGGTTGGTTGATGAGTGCATTTAATTATAGTGGAAATTTGTGAACTGAACATGTTTTCATTCATCATCCTGTGTGAGGCAGATAATAATTCAATATATGGCCACTGATTAGTGTGTCCTAATGTGAATTAGGATTTTGTATTTTTGTTTCAATCAATTCTAATGCTAATGCTGTTGGGCCTCCTGGTGTCACTTTATGATGAGATGAGCTTGAATATGAATGATTCAGGGATTTTAGTCTGTTTTTTCAGGATTGTTGTTTTGTTTTTCCTCTTAATACAAAATGGACAGGGGAGATATGAAATTGGAAATATTGTTTATAAAGAATGCCAGCCTTCAGAGCATCTTTTTCATCTTAAATTAATACAGGTATGTTTTTTTTTTAATAAGAGGTCTGTGATATTTTAATGTCCTGAAAATAAAAGGTCAGTACAAGAATAGGAGGTGGAAAACGGCACAGTCCTCAACTGCTGCTGTTATGTTACATGGTGGTGTCTACTGACTCAGGAACAAGTTAGATACAACTCCTCCTCACTGTCCTTTTCCATTTGCCGAGCCACGAAATGATGACATATAATGGGCTGTGCAGCTACTTCAGCTATACTAACTGCTGGCTACATGCCAAACTGGAAGAAAGTGAGTCGGCTCAAAAGAGGAGCTGCCTGAGGTATCCTTGGAAACTAAAATTGTTCAACGTTTTTTTTCTAAAAGGTCAGAAGAAAAACAGGAGGAAGTGAAGAATGAGATTCCTCCCCCACATCTGAGACTTTCCTCTGAGCTTATTTAATTTTTCAAGGTGTCCTTTGAAAGACGCTCGGACAGAACCAAAGGGAAGGTGACAAAGATTGGCGAGGTGGGGGCGTGTGTGTGTGGGGGTGGTGGGGGTGAGGTGGCTCTTCACACTGGCTCTCTCACATCATCATGACAGGAAAAGGAAAGGAAGACGGACTCACTGGCACATACTTATCACCTTCCACTAATAGACTTTTACAGTCATTGTAAAATAATGAAGAGGGAGTTAACATATTCATTAATATGTGAGTGTATTGGGGTCTCACTGAATGAGCCGCCAGCTTTGGCGCTGTTAGAGGGTCGCTGCCCAAAGTAAATGTACATAATGGTGGTCAGGTCAGTAATAGCACTTCAAGTGCCATGAATGAAAGATTCTTTCTAACAATGTCCCACTGGGCCAGTGGGATCATGGGATGTACGTACTGTACATGTGCAAATGTAATTTTCTTGGAACAGAGAAAGCTCTGGAGAGGCTTTGTAGCTGCATCACCAATCTGGTCAACATGGCTGCCACCATAATGGAAGTCCATTAAAGAACTGACTAAATGCACAACAAGCAGGGGGAAAAAATCCATTCACAATGTGAAAGCCAATAATGTGATGAGAAGGTGCATTTACTAATGTAGACTGTGGTTTGACAGAGCAATCTTTTTTTTCTTAGCTCCTCTCATCCCTGCTGAAAACACTGTGGCTCAGATCCAGGAAACTGTGCACACCACACGCTACACCCGTAGGGCTACACCGCCCCAAAGGCCAGAGACACAAGGCATCAATACAAGTTTTTGTTGACTGAGAAGCTTCCTCACAGTGCAGGTCAAAAAAAAAAAAAAAGCCTCTTTGTAGTCATACATATGTAAATTTTGTGTTAACCTCATTGTTTTGCTTACATAATAATTATTTATAGGTGAGACCATGGAAATTAAGGTTGGGACCAATTTGCCTCGGCTCCAGAATATTAACTACAAGAAACAGTAGAAGACCATCTGCGAATTTATGAACGAGGACTAAACAACAAGTAATGGCAGTCTGGGCATTCAACCAAGAGAGACCAACAGGAGAATAAATGTCAGCAACCATTTGTAGCACCAAATAAAATAAGTTGGCATAAAACCAGACACTGGATGAAACAGTTTTAAGTTAATAATTTGGCAGTAACCGTCGATGATGACTAAAGTTAATATCCTGGGTGTTGGCGTGCTTGGGAGTCCTCAGCCCTTTCTTTCACATTCACTTTAACTCGTTCAGAACAAGCCTGTCTTCTAGAAATTATATTTTTATACATCTAATTTGCAACAACAAATACTGCACATTTTGGTTGAGACATATCTGACAACTGGCAAGATATTGATACTGAACATGAAAATTCATTTCATTTGTTTCCCGACCGATATAGATAGATATACTGTATATATCTAATGTAGTGCGTCATTCAGTCAAAAAAAAAAAAAAGTTCCCTGTGAACATAATCTAGACAGAAGTTATGAGAACAGTTTATGAAAATATAAATGTAAATTCTAGGAGATAGGATGGTCAGAGACAAAGAAAATTGCTTGAATGTTTGAAGTATCATGCACAGTTAAAGATAATGAATACCATATATATAGTGTGTATATATGAATGCCTTGTTGTCAACCTTAACCAAATATTTTACAGCATAACCGCTTCCTTCTTTAGTCAGAGAAGTGTTATTGTCATGATTTATGCATTTCAACGATTCAGTTCAGTTCAGTTCAGTTTATTCAAAGCAGCTGCATCGTCAAATCACACATCCATCTCATGCTGGGCCAGTAGAAAACACTTGGTAATGAGTGCAGCCACAGATAACACTGGTCCAGTTTATGATGGATAGCTCAAATATGTGTGAGTGCTTTCCAAGTATCTTGAGGAGAGTGAGAGGAGCTGAGCGAATCTCTCTGATGCTGATATTATCAGAGTGAAGAGGTCGAAACACCAGTGAGAGACCAGGATCAGATAATGCTGTCAGAGCCTGGTGGGACAGTACGTCCAAAAGGTCAAACGAAAAGGGAAGAATGTTAAATAATGTGATGAAAATCGCTTATGTTTTTTTTCTTTTTTTTTCCGTCAACTTAAAATGAAATGCACATGCTATACTCAGCTTTAAAATGCAGTAGAAAACCTCACCTATCGATATAAATGGTCACATCCACAACTATTGTTTATGATAGGTGAAACACGTTTGTTCTTTGCCCCACATTAGACGAGAAGACTATTTATATGTGAGTGCTGGCAGTCTGTTTGCTCTGTTTAGATTGAAATGGCCGTGCACCCGATACATTGCTTGAGTATTTTGAAGTTGTGCACACTGCTACTGTCTACTATGTGTAGATAAAGGCAAGATAGCGTGTTTTAGCTTGTGATGCAGCAGTGATAGCTGTTCTGAGCAGAAACAGAAGCAGCTTGCAACAGCATTAAGACAGGAAGAGTTCATATGACTAAACAGCCTATTAACATTGAGCAAATAATTTCATTTTTGACCTTGAAAATAGAAGTTTGACAAAAAAAAGGTTAAAGCTGGAAAATTTAGCTTGTTAAGATTTTACATTTTGTCAAAAAATATATATAAATGGTAGTCCAAAGGTAACAAAATCTGTACCTGCACCAAACCAAAGCGTAAAAAACGATTATTTCTTGGCCTGGTGCCTGGCTCCACTATAAAGACTCCAGTGTGTTGTTTTTACATCCGTTTGGATGATACATGGATTTTGTTACCTTTGACCAGAGCCAGTGTAGCTGTTTCCCTGTGTTTCCTGTCCAGCTGCTGCCTACAGCTTCATATTTAATGTACAGGAATCAATGTTGTGTCAATCTTGTCATCTCACTTGGCATGAAAGCAAATTAGAAATTTCCCAAATGTTGGAATTATCCCTACAACAATATCATACTGTGTTGAGGTTCGAACTTCTCTTTACATTTGTCACACAACAAATGTATCTCTGTTAATTTTTGTATGTACAAACGAATCTAAAGAAAGATTGTCCAAAAGTGTGCACTGTCTATTCCCATTTAAATCATTGCTGCGTGTCACTCTTCATTATCATGGGACTCCTTTTAAATGCCTTCACATGTGGTTAGACAACATGTTATTCTGAGAGTACCCCATCCTTAAGTCACCTTGCTGTGATTTTTCCTTGGTGTTTCTTCTGCACCTCTAACTGTGAGTGTAATGCACAGTCATTATCTGTGGTTTTACTGAATTAGAAACGCAGTAATTGCTTTGTTGTGCTGCTGAGTTTATGCAAGGTTTTGTAGTTGCTGTATCTCTTCGAGTCTATTACCCTATTCTCTGCGCTGCTCTCATCTATTCTGCAGAGCCTGTAGGGTATTTGCTTTGTTGTCCAAGGACACTGAGCTCCGGCAGGGATGGACACGCTGACTGTTGGAGGGGGAATCCGTTTATCACTGTTGCACTAATAGCTGCCCATCATCCCTATTGCTGTGAGAGCCATTAAACCACCGATAGGGACAGGTGGTGAGCTGTGCTGTGAAGGCCATAAAATATCCACGCTAACGCTTTACGACAATTAGGAGGAAGTAAAACAGACATCATAAAGGTGTAAGGACTGAAAGTCAGATGAGTGGATGCACTTTGTAAAGCTAGGTGTGTCTTTCAAGTACACAATGATTCTGTTTAAAAAAAGCTTACCTAATGTAAGCAGCGTATATTCTTTGACAAAAGAGAAATAGGAAATGAATCTCTAACATTTAACCTCTCACATTTAACAACAATAAAGAAAATACTATACAGTATAATTTGAATGTTAACCAACAGCCAAACACTATTAAGCCCTATGAGTTGGCTCTGAAGAACAAAGCTTGAAACAAGCTGACTGCTGTCAATAAAAAATAATCATGTAATTCATGCTTAACGTACCACACCATTCATTTTAGTCCCCCTTGTCATGTAGGCCTCGCTGCATAGACTAAAACATTTTTAACAGTCACAGTGTATCTCCAACAGCTGCTGACAGTGAGGGAAAAATGACGGCAATCAATGACTGCATGTCCTTAAGCTTTAAAGGGGCTATCTGTAAGTTTTCTCTGCCGCCTAGTGTGGTTTGTTGCTGGGAGCAAGTGGTTGTGATCGTTGCTTGACTTGATAATACGTCCTCTGAGCAGCGCTGCGTCTTCAGGGCAGAATACAGTGAGTCACTCTCAGAAAGTGACAATATGGGCCGGGGCGAGCTGGTTAGTGATGGAGACAAGAGTTAACATTGGTGTTGCTTTCCACTGCTGGAGACAGGTGTTGGCGAGTATAGGAATGAAGTTTGATGCTCAACTTGCATTTTCTTTTCTAGATTGGTAAGTAAACAGCTGTTGATGCTAATGTTGGCTATGTAGCAATAGCAAAACTTACAAAAAGCTCCTTTAAGTTCCCTTTTCCAGGCCTCCTCCACCTGTGACCAAAGGCGAGCATGGACTTCTCTGTCCTCTTTACAGAAGTCTTTAATTGGGTTTTCATATCGTTCCAAAATGTGGCCTTTATAGAGATTTTCCAACTTGATCGCTGGCAGTTCTCATAAAAAACTGCAAGGTGATCTGCCTGGACATGTTAGCCCTCACTTTCTGAATCAGTCTTTGCACAATATCCACCGTGTTTTGGTACAATCTTGGACAGGATCATAATCACTTCTTCTGTGATGTTTCCTCCCTCTGTCTCAGGGACACAATTCAACTATAATGGCCGACTTGGCTCGTACTTTGAATGCTTGTTGAAGTAGCATCTTTGTTTTTTTATCTTGTGACTGTAAGTTTTTGACAATTTGAAGGACTTTGAAAATCAGGTATCAGAGCCCATGGAAAGTGTCATCAAAATGTAATTATATGTGTTAATAAATAATTAGCAGCTTTCTGGATGGTTACATATCAAGCCAAGCAAGTCTGACACCTGGTTAAAATCCTGCTATCACATCTTCAACATCAACAAACTGAATATTTAGATGTTTGTCAGCACAGACATCAAGCCCATAACTGCTCAGTAAAAATAAAGTATACTGAATTTTTCCTTACTTTTACTCTCTGCCAATTCCCAAGCATCCTTGATTAGACTAAAATAAGTGCCAACAGTTATTCACAGAGTATTTGACACAGGTCTGACCTAAGCTAGCAGTTCCCTCCAACAAATCTGGGGGAAGAAGTATGTCTGTTCAGGGATGACTCAGTTTGGCTTATGTAAGTCAAATGAGAAAAAAAAAAAAAAACTACTGCTGCTATTTTACTCACTCATTCTAACCTTAACCTGAGCAGAAGACAGAAAACAAAACAGAGCCTGACCTAAACAGGTGCTTCTTCATCTGAACTGAAAAGAGTAAGGCTGAATTAAGTATGAAACAGATGGGATTGCTCATTTGCTTCATTCCTTTCCTTTTCTCTGTGAGACAAGCAGCTTTCTGTCTTATGGAGGTTCCTCAAATATAAAATGAGAGCTGAAGCATTCCTTGAGCACCGAGGTTGTTGTCTCCCACTGGGCAGATTTGGTGCTCTTCAGTCCAGAGCAGCTTAGAATAAATACTCTGTGATGATAATGACACGGGTTTAAGGTTAGTCCAGCTGGCAAAACCTATTCATAGAAAACTGTAAAATCAATAAGCAAGCTCACAAGCTTTTTTAAGTATACATTCTGCAGATATCTGATTTGCAACAATAAGAGTTTTCACTGACCATAAATTGTATAAGGAATTGGTTTCAGATTTTCCCCTTTTTCAGCGCTCTCATTCACTTTATGTAAGACAAACCAAGCATGAAAGCAGTCTACACGCACTGTGGACTGCTGGATAAAAAGCAGCCTAACTGAACTTGAGACAGTTCTTCAACAGGAATGCTCTGATTTCAGGCGATGTCTGCATTTCTGTGCCCACTTCACTCACACAGATAGACTGAAGCAAAAAAACATATTATCCCTAAAATGGGCAACACTTCACTTTTTCAGAGGCTAATTTTGGATTGCCCTGAAGTGCAATGACATAGGAATTATAAAGGCCTCAGTAGTGAGATGAATGAGCAAAGATTCTCCAGTGGAAATTTTCTGGGGAATTTTCTTTGACAAACTTCCCCCCTGTCCCTGTTACTTTCTTTTTAGGAGAACCTGTTCTAAATTTACCACCCACCCCACCAAACCTAGTGCAGCTTGGTAAATATTTCACTGTGTATCCCCTCTCAGACATTAAAAGGTTTCAGAGATGCTCCTGGAGATGACTGACGACTGTTAAACACCAGCGCCAGTCACAGTTTTTCAGCGCAGAAAAGACTTCACTTTACTCTGCCCCATACTGGTAGCCTAGCGGAAGTAATGGAATTCTCCATTAGCTCGGGCACACTGTTTGCCTGTGGCAGGGTAATCCCTAAGGGCTGCTGTGGCTGTGGATATGTCCCAAATCCTCCAGAGATATGAAAAAAAAACCCTCTAAACTCCCAGTGTGTGTGTCACTGTTTCTGTTAAGCACACACTGTTTTATGGGAGGTATAATCCTTTCCCCCTAGTTTTTATATTGACTTTGTGTGTCCTCTGAGGTGTGAAGTATCCCATGGGGTTTTAAATATATTATGGATTTTGTGTAATGTTCTGCAATTTCATTGATTTATGCATTTGACTCTAATTAATTAATAAATCTTTATGTTGCATGATTTATGTTACATGTTCCATTTATTTTTCATTATTCTGGTATATTCACGTATTGTGCATACTGTCATGTCCTAATTTAGTAGACTAGTGCTGTGCTTGTTGGTTGTGTATGTCTATGTAGACCTCATGGTATACCTTTCATTTTTGCTGTATCCTGTTATTGCCTCACAGGGATCAGTAAAATGTAATCTCTTTGTGTCAAAACACACAAGATAAAAGCATCGGAGGGTCCCACAGATGTTCAGCAGCAGCTCATTCTGCTAATATACATGCAGGGAGCTATGTAATGAAGTGTTAAAATGTGCACTTATCTTATCCAACCTGGCAGTCGTTTGTCTCTAAGAGGATGGTGAAAGGATTTTGCATCTAATGAGAGTGCATCGGAAAACAGCTCTGCCTTCTACAGGGCTGAAGATGAGTCATAGGTTGAGGAAAACCGTCCTGCACCTCACACAGACTCACAAACATCCCCAGAAATAAGCACCACAACCACCCTCATTACTGAAGAATTCTTTCGGAGAGGAGTGTTGCATTACTGGTTATCCATTATGTATTCCTGAGAATTCCCACATCATGGAGTGTACCCATCTCAGGATCTGTCTTGTATCTATTTGACAGTGTTCGCCTGGATGTGTTCAGTCCCCCCTGTAAAGCTTAAGTACATTTTAAGTGAGAGTTGTAAACCAGACAGAGCAGTCGTTGGAGGGATTGGGGTTGAATAAACAGTAGTTATTATGTAATATTCACTGAGCACAACTAACCCGAGCCAGGGGATCATTAAGAAGGACATGGTAATAAAGTGTGGCACCTGAGTGTATACAGGAATCAGACTTACTGCCCAGGGTTAAGAAATTCCTCAGGAATGGTATTTATTTAAATTCTGATTTCGCTTCTGTGCAATACAAAGTTTTACTTACAGCCATGAAACAAACAAATGTGATATTAATTTTTGGCTAAAACGAGCCATGTGTATTTGTCTTTCTTTTCATTCTCATGTCCCATGGTCCTCTGTACCATCACCCGTGCTGCCATGGGCGACAAAATAATGACACGTCTCAGATAAATGATGGACGTTTCACTTGTTGTCATGGAAACACTGACAAATTCTCATACGAGTTGCATGTAGGTTACATGCCTCAGGTGCCTGTGGAATTGTCTGAGGCCAGATAGGAGCTGAAAAAAAATCTGACTGTTTGGGAGGGGGGAGGGGGTTCACCTGCAGTGCAGTGCAGCCCTATTGTCCTTTCCAAGTAATTCTGGTCTAAATCAATACCACTTGCACCCTGTGTCAGTTGCTAAGAAGCTACAGTGTGCAGCAGAGATGCCAGTCTACACTGCACTAAAACCAGTTAGCTTGTGGCAAACTGAAAATTTGGATCAGTGCTATTTTGTATTCGCAAACAACTTCTTGTTGCTCTACTGTGTGCCAGCAAAGTTTTAAAAAAGCACAGGAATGGATTTCAGAGTCATTTTGGCATTTAGCATGTTTGACACCAAAGTTATGTTAATGCCTTAATCTGAATGTATCAGAAGTGCAGATTCTACACAGTCCCGTGGCCTTTGGTACAAGCACAGAGACACTGACGCTCGTATGTTAAGATAAAGTAACATTTTCAGACATGATGTGTAAAAGCCCTGAATGTGAATTGAAGAATCCTAACTGAGGCTGACTGAGTTGAATTTAATTTCCACACTGCTGATAGCATCACTGACGGACGATGAGGCGAATTGGCCAGTGCTCCCTAAAGGTTTTTATCTTGTGATTAACAAAAGAGTGGAAACCAGAAAAACAGCCCGGAGTCTCAAATACACAGCTTTCATCAATGACGCATGTGATGCTGATAAAGGCTGTGGGCACACAGCCAGAACACGCTGAGATGTACACACAGATTTATCATCATGTGAGAATAGTGGCTGTTTTACCAGTTTTGTACAATCTCAAACCTTTCACACCTCACTTTATTTTTCCGACACTGCCAGCTGCTATTTGAAACCACTGAGATGCCTGTTTGATTGATAGCTCCCTCTCTACCCGCTAAGCTCCTCCAAAGCCAAAGAAAAGCAGCTAATTGCCCACTGGGCAGTGACAGAGTGTGTGACCTCTGACTGAAATGTCCATCTTTGAAATGAGCGGGCATGTACTTGATGCTACTACTCTGCACTTACATCTTAATAAAGACAGGCAGCAGATTTCTGTGCTTCAGCAGAGCGTCTGAGTGCATTACATGTGAGTGGATATCCAGCCTTGATATAGAGATGATGAGATGATGAAAGCTACTGTACTGGACACAGTGTTAAAGTATTTTGGAGGAAAATATAAAGGTAGCTTCAGCTGGTACCGGGAGAAGTTTGCCTTCAAGGCTTTCTCTCAGGGAGCCTCTCTGGCAGAAAACCTGTACAAAGTCTTTACAGTACCTTCTCCCTGACTGACAAAGTCTGCAGACAGAGGGGACTGTTGTGATGGATGAATGGGGCAAACATAGAACTTGCATGCAGGAGCCTGGGGTTCACATCCTGCTTGACTTTGTGATCTTATTATTTTCTTTCTATTCTTTAACTTTCTTTTCAGTTTTCAGTTGCTGTGTGGTAAAGTTTAGGTAGTACCAACACAACTTGTTTGGGTTTCCATTCTGACAGGAAACCTTTCTGTCAGAAAGAGCGTGTGACCTCTCCAGTGTGTGCTTTGCTGTGTTGAAAATCTGCCTTGGAGTCAGTACTGATACTTCTTTTGTCTCCTGTCCTCACAGGTATCTTGGGATCACGCGGCCTCTCACCTACCCAGCCCGGCAGAACGGTCAGCTGATGGCAAAGATGATCCTGGGAGTGTGGCTGGTGTCAGCATCCATCACCCTGCCACCCTTCTGCGGCTGGGCCAAAAACGTCCACACAGCCGGTGTGTGCCTCATTAGCCAAGACTTTGGCTACACCATCTATTCCACAGCCGTAGCCTTTTACATCCCTATGCTGGTCATGCTGGTCATGTACTACAAGATCTTCAGGGCTGCTCGCAAGAGCGGCGCCAAGCACCGCTTCACTGACCTTCCGCGGCGCGAACGGCTTGAAACGGTGGCTAATGAGGCGCTGCGCATGCAGGGCCTGAAGCCACCTGGTGTGGCGGAGGAATGTGCCGCCTTGTCCCGCCTGCTGAACCGTGAGCGCAGAAACATCTCCATCTTCAAGCGGGAGCAGAAAGCAGCCACAACGCTGGGGGTGATCGTCGGGGTCTTTGCTGTGTGCTGGCTGCCGTTCTTCATCCTGTCCACTGCCAGGCCCTTCATCTGTGGCGTGGAGTGTAGCTGTGTGCCCATCTGGCTGGAGCGCACGCTGCTCTGGTTGGGCTACGCCAACTCCCTCATGAACCCCTTCATCTACGCCTTCTTCAACCGAGACCTGCGCTCCACTTACCGTGACCTTCTCCGCTGTCGCTATCGCAACATCAACCGTCGACTGTCCGCTGTGGGCGTGCACGAGGCTCTCAAGGTGTAAGGCAGGGTACGCGAGCAGCGCATCTTGAGTCTCAAACAGCGTGGTATGCCCTGTGCCCTGTGCTTGTACACTTGGTGGCTCTCAGGCCCCTCTGCAACGGCAGAGAGACAGCACGTTTACTTGAGCGTGTGTGTGACTCAGTCTTTCTAATTTGGGGAAGAAAATCATAGAGCGTACTTGATGGGCTATTCAAGTCGACACTGCTTTTGTGCATATGCCACGATTCTGTCCTGGCTCCGGATTTATGATGGGATAATGTGGTGACAAAGGAAATGACATGTAAACACAATCAATCATCCCAGTGCTTTCAAAGGGAACAGAAAGCAAACACATTTCTGTACAATATCAAAATTGATGTTTGATAAGTAAATGTTTTGTGCACAGTGTCTTCATCAAACACGCATTTGAGGACATCCCAGATTAATTTTCAAACAGGAGTTGAACACTTTGAGGTGTATTGTGCTTTGTGCCAGGATTAAATATTATTTATATCACTTTATCTCCAGTCAAAGCTTTCAATTTGGTCTTCTAACTAAATTTACCAGGAGCACCTTAAATGTTTCACAAATGTTTAAAATGTGATGATGCCAAATGAACGGGGGCGGGTGGAAAATGGTGTTAAGATGCAACATGAAGGGAACATCCTCCATTCATGGAATCTCAGTGTTTGTTGCTATAAAAAGAAACTGAAAGTAGTTTGTTTAGTGTCTGCATGAAACATATTTGTCTTACACGCCACTGTATACATAAATCATGAGATTTTGAATAGTGAAGGACGGTTTGGCAGAAAGGTTTCCATGTTTCACCCAAATACTTTATTGCACACTTGAATTCAATATGAACTCAGACACCAGGTCTCAGAAACCATGATACTGTGGACCGTTTTCACTCTTCTTATTTTGCCTTGATCGGTCTCATCCCACTTTTGGCTGCTGACCTTCTTGGATGGTACAGCACATGAAACCTGCTGAACCCTGCAGTTTTCACTTAGAGAATTTACGTGTTTCTCAGACTCTTCTGCTCCACTGGTTGTCAACAGTGTTTATCTTTCCTTTTGAATCAGGATGTGGTCACGTCCTTCTTGGCCACACTTCTGTCTGAACTCTGTGGTGACCTGTAAGAGCCTGTGTCAAATGCCATCAGTTCAGCAGTGTGTGCTTTTTCTACCTCAATTTTTTTGAGTTTACAGTACATTTCCTCCAAACAGATGTACTGCGCTGTCTTGCATCATTTTGTAATTAACTGCTATTTTATATGGTGTAAAATCAATCTGTCTACAACTACTGTGTTTGCTCTGTTTGACCGCTTTGTCATTACCTTCAGAAACAAGCTGGGGAAGTGGCAAAGCATTTCACACATTGTAAATAAAGAAACACTTGTTTAAAATACCACCGTGGCCTACATTGGTAACCTCATACGTTCATGCAAACAGAACTGGTTCAGCGTTGCAGTTACAGTTCTTGAGATTGGGAATCAAAGGATCCCCCCACATTTTCAAACAGGAGACAACCCACACAGATCCCCTTCACTTTCTAACCCCACAGAGCATATCCTCATCAAAAGCCTGACACGCAGTTTGTTCTACAAAATTCATCATCCTCACTGACTAGACTGATACGTCTCCCGTGAGGAATAAGGACGCACCTTAAGGGCTGCTAGATGTCTTTAAAACATTCATAGCATTAGAATTAGTACCAAGGCCACCATGCTACGGGACTCTGGAGATGTGTTTGAGGATGGCGACCCAAAAAAAGACGCCTTTATTCTCTGTCTGCTTGGAGGTAAATCTTTTATTCAGAGTTTAGGTGACAGCTGTCTGCTTGCTTTCATGACTGCAGCTGTCCTGTAGAAACACGAGGATGGGCGACAGCCTGACATGTGTCATGTGCTGTGGCCTGTGGTCAGAAGGTGTTCAGGAGTGTTCATTTGTGCAAGCCTCTCAGCACAGACAGTAATTACAGAGACATATTATCACCTTTGAAGATGATGTGACCTTGTTGCCCATACAGAAAAATATTCACATTCAGTTACAGTAATGTTTGGCCACCTGTCAAAAATAAGTACAATCTTCAGTCTCCTTTTAGCTCTATTGGTTTCCACCATTTCCTGATGGAAATGTCAGACTCTTTATTGAGAGCCAAAGTGAACCTCCGGGTTCTGTTCAAAATCCCACTGACAATGTAACAATGCTGATAATTAAAAATAAAGCCATGGAAAAGAATCTTATTCAACAGCATGTTTTGTGGTTTGCTTCCTATCTTAAGGACGGTAGAAAACTGCAGGATGGGAAAAAAATACTTCTGTACTACTGCAATACTTCAGTATCTATGTTTTCAGCAACCTTTTAACAACATTTCCAACAAGCCCTAGATGGTCACAAGTTAAACTTTGCAGCTCAACACAAGAAGCAAGCATGAGTGAGTTGCTGCTGTAATGGATGACGAACTGTCATGAATGCTTCATTTTCAGATAGACTGATGCAGCTACATAGAGAAGGAGCTCATAGAGCTGGAGTCAGGTGCTAAATATTTGTGTGGTCATCACCACAAGGTGCTCTGTCATTTGATCCAGTGTTATTATAAAAAATATTTAGTATAGCTGCTTTAACATACATATATTTTGCAGGTTATGTTTTCTAATGTCATTTCTAATGCCATTTAGTTTAGCCGTTTGGATTGTTACAATTGTGAATTAGCACTGAACACAACAAAGGGTGAAGGAAACATCATTCGTTTTTCAGGTATTTTATCATAATCATTTTGACTGCTGATGGCGCTACATTTGGTGAAAAGGCTGGTGGGAATCATCCTCAGGGGACCATGAATGTCTGTACAAAATCCCATGGCAATCCATCCAACAGTTGATGAGACACTTCAGTCTGGTATTTATGTTTTAATGAGATATCATCATACTAAAACATCACTGCAGGGGTTGTTATAATTCACTAGAGGCAATTCACTGAAATGTATCAAGAATTTTGTTGAATAGATGTGGAGCTGATGGTTTACATCATGTGTATAAAATGCCAAAAAAGTGACATTGTTTTTTTGTGTGTGTCTGCCTCCCGCAGGGCCAGTTCAAATTTCTGTCTCAGTATTTCTATTTTCTATTATTTATTACTATTATTTTCTACTTCTACTACTATTCTAGCATTTCCTATTTTCTGTGTCATAACATAACAGTCCAAAAATCATCTGCTTGTTTGGGTTGGCGGTGCACTTGGCCAATTCCTGCATGTTGCCGTCTGTCAAATGATTTGGAGGGACAGTTCCCAATTAGAGCATAAGGATTTTCTAATTATAATTTTCATTCTCACCATGAGTATCCCTCCACTGAACACTGTTACATAATTCAGCTCTAATTCAATACAAAAAAAAACTCATATCAGAGTCCTTGGGGCAAAATCTATTTAAATGGGGCTTTGTGGCTAAACATGTGTCTATTTTGGGTGCAGTGACATAAAAACTCCCTGAAGTAAAGAGCAGGAAAATGGCCTCAGCCAGCATGTTGACATTTGTTTTAGCACATGAAATAGCAGGCAGCCGTAGTGGACTTTGTGTGTCTCCCCTAAAACGTCCAGTCTCCCAGCAGCCATGTCAACAGGCGTTACTTTCAGGGGATGAGCACCATTGTGCCTGAGAGGAGTGCTGCAGACAGTGTGGCTCGCCTCCTGCGCTGCCTCCCAATGTGTGTCATCACTATCAGTGAACGGGGGAAGAGGGTGAAATGTTTTCGTGTGATGTTGTATATTCATCAAAGGGAAAAAGGATAGTAGCAGATGCGTCTTTCACATATGCTGCCCACAGGCTCAGTTGCCGGCTCTGACAGGCTGCGGGGGTTGACGGGGGGAACATACACTCTCACTTTGCTATTTTTAATCTGCCCCAGTAATTAAGTGGGGACGCTTTGATTAAGCATGGGGAAAGAGAATTAAAGCGCTATGAATTTACTATCTTGCAATGTGTCCCTTTCACCCCCATATGTAAACACTCAGTGATTATGAGCCA
Source organism: Seriola lalandi dorsalis (assembly GCF_002814215.2). Lineage (NCBI taxonomy): Eukaryota > Metazoa > Chordata > Actinopteri > Carangiformes > Carangidae > Seriola > Seriola lalandi. The sequence goes on from NW_019525496.1 coordinate 3,984,209, forward strand.
ACCTATGTTTGACGGCGCCCACAGCAATAAATAAAAAATTTTTATAATTTTCATACAAACAACTACAATCCACTATACTATTCTCCACTGCTGACTATAGAGGAGTAGCGGAGCGAAACAATCTGCTCATATGAACAAATCATGCAAATATGAACACACAATATTCATCTGTCTCGTCATACATTATAAATATTTCAGTCAAGTTTACACTTGTTAGTTAAGTAGTAGTATAATGTCTTGTATGTGTTGCATACGACACAAACAACATATATGGACTATAAGATATTCATTTGTCATATACAACATATATTACAGTCTGATCTTGAATGAAACCTGTATGAAAGAGTGTGGTGTTAAGATTGTTGGTGTGTTCAGTGTGTACAAACTTTGAGTTTGCAGTATTTGTATGTGTATATATTAATTGTATAGTACCTACAAAGGCTCTGCCACCCTCCGGTGTTGTAGCATGTCAACAGTGAATAACAGAATGGCCACAATGCTTTCCCAGGAGGACACATCTGGAGGATGGGCAAAGCTTAACTGACACAGGTAAACAGAAACTGTGCATGTATGCTAACTCAGCTGCTAAAATATAGGCTGTGTATGCAGCGGGCTATTATGCTTACTCGGCCGCTAACATTCCGATTGCCTATGCAGCTAATTAGTATGCTAACCCGTGAGCTACGCCCGTTAGAGGGCGGAGCTATTGGATGTAAATCTGGTTCTATGAGTGCGTGTGTAGACCTCTGACTGCAGGCACAGCTGGCCACTTGCGTTGCAAAGCGTGTGAGCTGAGGTTTTATAGCGGACAACAGGGGATGGTCACTACCGCCTGATTGGGTGATGAGTGCAACGATCTGTCTCAGGGTGCTGAGGCGGAGTATGGAGGGGGTTAACCATTAGGGAAGCCCATTAGAAGGCCCTGCGTGTACTCATAGAGCTGGAGTTACGTTCAGTAACTACTATTTTTTCTTTTTTATTTGTTGCACACACACACACACACACACACACACACACACACACAAAATAATTTAGACAAATATGGCTCAGTGTCTCACTTGCTAAATGCCTTTCTCTTGTAGCCCCACTATGTGACTTTGCATAATTCTGTTATATATAAATTTTGTTTCACTATTTTTACGTTTAACATTAAAGTGGCCATTCATTTAGCAACATCATCTGCAAGAAATGTTTTCAAATACAATTAAATTGTGGAGTGTAAAGCATTTAGTTAAGTAGTGGTATGAATTACCTACACCTTACCAAGGTTACCATCAGTTAATTTCAAGTATAGAGCGATCAAAATCTGATCAGATTTGTAATGTAGTTTGGGCACGTGTGCACCCATAACATTTATATCCTCAAATGTAACTGGACAATGAATGTAGCCTTGTTTCCCACTTTCCAATCAAATGGAAGCTATAAATACCCCAGTAAACATGTCAATTATGTGTTAATCCGATTTATGTGGTGTGTCCTGAAATATCATTTTCCTCCCACAGCCACCACCAGCAGCCAATCGCAGCAAGAGAGTCTGATATTAGTTTATGTCACTTCCTGAGGTGATGGGCCTGTAGCAAATTAACACACAGGGAAGTTATCTGCAGTGTGTCAAAGTGACAGCCAAAATAGTTTCTCTCCCCTCATTTTATTTTCTGGAGGCAGGTTTTGTGTAATTAGGTTCTGTCATAGTGCTGGAAGGTAAATGCATGCTTTTTAGGGGTGCCAGCATCAAAGGAACTGTACATGAGGGCACCAGCCCCTGTGCGCTTCAAAGTGAACACAGTAGATATCTCTCTGCTTACACTGTATTGATTTCACTGCCACGTATGTTGTGATTTACTCTAGTTGTGGAGTATCTGAGTGTTGACTCATCACCTTGTATTTTCACACATGTTCACACTGCAGACTGCCAAGAATCAGAGTCCTCCTACACGTCGAATACGGGGTGAGTCTGTCCATTGTGCTGCACTTCATCCGTGTTACAGGTCTGTTAAATATGTGTGTGTGTGTGTGTGTGCACATCCATATGTTGAAGTCAAGTGAAGTTCAAGTGAATGGGAAAGTGGTCTCAGACTTTTGGACCTCACTGAATGTTTAAAATATCAAAGTGATTGCACTTCCTAAATCATCCCTTGTCAAGGAGCTCATTGACTTTGTGCACTGATCACAAACCTTGTAATTAATACACAAGTCCATATGCACATAAGTATTACAAGTCGCTGTCACAGGCCTGTTTTTTTTTTTAAAATCTTTTATTAATTAAAATTCAACATTTACATAAACTGGAAACTTTAAAAGAGAACATCTCTTTCCTCTTTAAAGATATGCTGCAGTCAGAAAATGTGGAGTGTAAAGCATCTTGTGAAGCAGATTTTTCAAACAGACCTATAATAAGCCCTGCTGTTAGATTTTCCAGAATTTAAAACTCCCACTTGATGGAAAAGCCTGGCTCAAAAAATTGGGGAGGATGCTTGAATATTATTTGCAACCTACTGACTATGTCTCAAAATATAGTCAGTTGTTTAATCCACTGAAATACCTCAGCCTCAAACAAAAAATTATTTTAAGGTGTAAAATAATGTCAACAATATTCCTGATCTAAAACAACAGATTTGATTTGCTGGATTTTTAGTAACCCGGCAAATCTAATGACTGTTTGCACAGGAGACATTAGTTGACCATCATTTACTCTGTACACCTCACACACAGTCACCAGGTCAGCTACTTGCCGTCTGCTCCACTGCCTTGATTGCCTCTTCTGTCTTTTGAGAGCAGTGAAAGAAAATAGCAGTTTGGTGAGAATGAAGATAATGGGCTGCCTTTTGCACCCAGCAGCCTATGTATAAATGACAAGTAAATGTCTTGACCTGTAAAGAACATCATTTAGTGTGACTTATTTCTTTGTCAGTAATTGTGTGCTATATTCAGATTTAAAACGCAATACTATGAATCATGCTGTGGGACGTTAAGTAGCAGGCTTTTTATGCAAGAGATAAATTAGTTAAAGTCACTATGAGTTGAATTATGTTTTTGCCGGATCCTTTAAACTAATTTGAAATTCAAAATTGTACACAAAGTGGCTTTGACATTCACTTACCTCGATGGTTGGTGTAACAAACTTAAGAGTATAATGTAGTCACTTTAAAGCTGCAGTAGACAACTTCACAATAGAGGACAATGGGACTTATTTGAACCTCAATACCCAAAAGTACTCACTGTAGTTGAGGAGACAGTTTGTACTTTGCTGTGCAGTTTCCAATTTGTTGTTAAGTTGATAAGATTTTAATATGATCTGTGCCTTTTGCAGCTTTTACCTTATTTACATTATGATGATTGGGAAGCCAAACACTGAGCAACTCTCATCTCCCCTTGCATAATTTGCTAAAAATTCTCATAGACTATTCTCTACAGGCTTCCTAAGTTCATTTATGTAAACAGACCAAAGTATTCTGTGCACTGATCCCCATGAACCCTTTTATCATATCCAACAAGGACACTCAGCATGTTTTTATATGGCTCAGCTGAAACGCAACTTCAGTTTTGTGCAAACTGACTGCTGCCGTGCACTCGAAATCCACCTTTAACTGGATTTGTATTTGACAACAGTACAAGTTTATTCTCGATTTTTCCACTAAATCCACAAAACTTGTACTGTGAGTGTGAGTGTGAGTGTTCCATGTATTACTCATGTTGTGGGGACCTAAATCTCTTTATACACTCGTATTACGGGGGCAAAAAGCACGGCCCCATATTGTACATCATTATGTTAGTTATGGTTGGGTTTAGGTTAAGGTTAGGGTTGGGATAACGGTTAAGCAAGTAGTAGTTATGGTAAAGACTACAGTAAATCTGTAGGAAATGTAAGAATGTAAGTCAATGTAATGTCTTCTGAAGTCGTGGAGACACGAATGATTGTGTTGGTGTGTACCGGGAGTCCGAGATGTGAGTGGGTGAGGTGGGAACTAAATTGCACAGCTTGCCTATGTCAGTTTGTTAAAGCTCTGGTGGTGCAGCAGGGTGTCAAGTGAGGACTGACAGCAGTTGGTCTGTGAACATAGACTCAAGTACTCTCAGGTGTTCCTCTGCTGTCTAAGCCAGTTACAGCAGCAGTCAATCTGCACCTGCCTGTTGTCACAGCACATTGTTGCTGATCTGTGGGTCTGAGCTGGTGCAAGGAAATTCTCATCCTGACACCTTGTCTGACTGCTCTCAAATCTCAGCTGTGTTTGCTCCTGACGACTCTTACAGTGAACAGGTGTTGCTCATTGTAAAGATCCAACAGTTTTTGACTTTTCTCACACAACTTTGTGGCTGTTTTTTGTTTAACTTGTTTTGTATACAAGTCTTATTGTACCTTATGGACCTTGCAGATTGCGGACACATCATGATACAAAGCATTGACTGGATATCATTATTCCGAGGACACGTCGAAACAATCAGAGTTTCAGTAAGCAGCCAGTAGAGGCTGAAGTATAGGACTCACTACAGAGAGTTTAGGGCCAGCCATAGTAATTGCAGTTTATGCAGTTTCATAAATGATACTGTATAAAGGAAGTGCAATAAGTATCTATCACCCAAAACTGAGATTAAATAATGAAATTGTACAAATAATATGTGGATTAAGACTTCCAAATCGTCTCTCCCAGATCAGATGTGTCATTTAATTCACATTTTTTTTCTATATTGATCCATGACACTATTTAGTTGTACTCCATGCTTAGATACCAGCAATGACATACTGGCTTTGTGATATTTGTATGGAATATATGACCTTTGCGTGGGCAGGGGTGCTCTGCAGAGGCTGAACGCAACTCGTGCAGCCCAAATGACCCATCAAGACACAAGCTTCAAAGGACAGCATTGGTTACTGCTTCCATCTTTAGATTTCAGTGCTCACTGACACAAGGCGCCCTCATGGCTTCAGCTGATCTATGATTATTGATTTGAAAGCGTGGCGGAGCCGATCCAATCATAGTAATGAACAGGATTCATGGTTTTAGAATAGATTGTTTTGTTTGATAGAAAAATTTAAAGCCCATGTATAACTCTACGTGACACAGAGTGACTGCCACAATTTTTTTTTTCTTTTGTAAAATTATATAGACACATACAGATTCACAGCTATGATTGAAAGTAACTGACCGCCTCCTCATTTAAGTGCATCACACAACCTGCATGGTGACATGTTTTCACACAGACGGTCTAGTAGTCTTTCTCAGAATCAGTAGAACAGTAGCCTCTCATCATCAATACAGACTCTTTTTCACAGGTTTTTATCTTGACGAATACATGGATTTGTTAATAGGACATTGATCTCACAAGCAGCCTATTGTTAAACTATTAACTACTCACCGACTCAGGAACAGATGAGATGTCAACTTGGACCCTCAACACTGGAATAGGTGATACATCAGCCAAGGCCGCCAACTCAGGAACAGATGAGATGTCGATTGGAACCCCCGATGCCAGGACAGGTGATGTATCAGCTAGGGCGGACAACTAAGTAAGAGACGAGGCGATGATTGGAACGCCCGACGCTGGAACAGGCGAAGTGTCAGCCAGGGCAGTTGACTCAGGAAAGATCTCAGGAACAGACATGGAGGGGATGAGATGTTGACTGGAATCCACAACAATAGAACAGGTGATGCGTTGACCAGGGCTGTTGACTAAGGGACAGACGTGACGTCCACTGGGACCCAATGCTGGAACAGGGAATGTGTCGGCCGGGGCAGTTGACCCAGGAACAGAGAAGGTGTCGGCCATGTTAGTCAACTCAGGAAAACACTGGATGTAAGTGGAACCCCAATACTGGATCACAAGAGATGTTGCCTGGGACACCCTGACGCTGGAACAGGTGCGGTGTCCGCCAGGGTGGTTGACCCAGGAACAGATGAGGCGCTGTGATGCTGGGCTGTGGAGGCTCATGGTCACTGGACAGCTAGGTCTCTGGGTGGCTGGGCAGTTGAAAAACCTGGTGCTGAGGCTCGGACTGGTTGCTGGAGACTTGGGGCTGAGCCTAGCTGGCAGGGGTGCAGGCTGAAGGCTAGCAGGCCTGTGGCTGGTTGACTGGAGATGAGGAGAAACCGGGAAGACTGAGGAGACACCGGGTAAACATAGCAGATGGACTGACAAAGACAAAGGGGAAGATAGAGACTTACATGCATAAGGGAGGCATGGGGAATTGACACAGGTGACACATATCAAGCATGATGGTGGAAAAAACCAACGACAAAACAGGAAGTAAAACAGGTAAATTATTTCAAAATAAAACAGGACATAAAACAAAAGTCCAACTTTTTTGTCTGGTTGAAGAATCAACTATAGTATAATATGTAACATGCAGCAATGATTTGTTTTTCTATGGAACACGAATTTAAATTTCCTGAAGTCTTTATTTATACTGTATGAAATTATTAAATGATTAGTGTGAAATTATTTCAAAGTATTTCATCTCATCCCATGTGGGATGGATGGACCATCTAATTAAAATGTATTAATTCATCTATACACTGCACATGTAAATTCTTTTAACAGACTTAACATTAGCAAATGAATAAATTTTCCCTAAAACAATACAGTGTATGCACACTCTATATGCAGTCACACATACAAACACAAACACACATCATATGCTCCTTGATTTTCACTTTGTGGGTATAAAACTGCCTTGTCAACTTTCATTATGCCAGTTAACAGTGTCAACCTTATTACAGAGATTCAAAGTGCACAGACTCAGTTCTGTATATTTTCTTTCACCCATACACAAACAACTTGCCAACAACACACATGTGAGAAGAGCACTGTTGGTTCCTTTATTACATTCTTTAAAGACAGCAAACAAAACAAATCCTCCTTGCTAATGAATTATGTACTCCATCTGGGCAGACAACTTGCAGTCTATTCATTCAGCAATGTTTCACTTCCTTTCCATTTTCCCAAACCTAGTAGGTGTGAGGTGGAATTGTCCACATCCATTATCCACGATAGCATCACGGCTCAGTCAGCAGTGGCAACTCTTATTTTGGTCGAGGTTATTGAACGTACTGGGAAGTCAGAAAGCCTGGAAGAGCCGTGCACTGTGCGCTTTGCAATCAGGATTTATTTTGGTTGGAGTCGTATCCATTTGTGACCCTGTCTGCATGCAAGAGGCGAGAGTGGGAGAGCAGATTTAGTTGTTGAGATTTTCTCTGCTGATAGCTCAGCTTGTATTACTCACCCTCCAAAGGACAGCTCGGTGCTGCTTGAATGGATCAGCCGACATGTGCATAATGCATATTTGATAGACATCAGTGCTCCAAAATGAACTCATGTACATGTTGTTATGTGGGAGGAATGAAACAGCGATACCATGGACACTACTATCCATCACTTTTATTTGATATCATACTATTTTCTTCCTCCTAAAAAAATGTTCCATTGTGATGAGTCTGTTTTGGGAAATAACATACAGTACATGCAAAATTAAGATTTGACATGGTTGAGTGAAATGCAATTGAGCCATTATGCATTATTCTCAAACACGAAAGACTCAAACAATAAAGTTATCAATTTAGGTGGAAATTCATTTGTAGTATACACCTTCAAAATCTTTACTGCTACACAGTTAAAGATTATAGATTCCAACATTATCTTCTACTGACTGAAAGGATGTGGGCTAAAATAACCATTTGCACACAAACACAGCATCCAAAACACAGCGGAGTAAAAACTAGTGAGAGTTAGTTGTTTAGATTGTTCTTACAAAGCTAAAGTGACAGAGGAGAGAACTGCACGTTTGTAGCTAAGCTAACAAGGGAGGTAACGTTACCTGGCATAGCATTTTAGCAGTTAGGCACCCAACCAAATAAATCCAGTGTGCAAACAATAGGACAGCAAACTGTGACTACAGTTGCTGCTGCAAAGATAACATGCAGAGAAGACGAGTCAGTTTCCCATAGACTGCACACCTGCTCCAGATAGTGATACTCACAACTCTCCTGTTACTACAGCTAACATCACACCAACAACATATCTTATAATAAAATAGACACATGTCCAAAAGAAATTTGATACAGTCTTATTGATGCCTTATAAGACATGTATCTGTTGCTAGCTGCTTTACACAGTTGGGGTACCTTCACAGCAGACCAGACAATTATATTACCAGCTTGTTGCTGCATCCAAAGGTGTTGGAGTTCATGCTCTGAGCTGTTACTGTGACAACCAGTCTCTAATGTCTACAATGTCTAAAAGCACTATGGTCACTTATAAATCATAATGAGAACAGTGGTTGCACAGTTGGCTGCTGTCTGCACAGACCTGACCAGAGATTATCTTCAGAGAGTTGGAGTAACAGTTGAAGCACCTGTTTCTCAGCGAAGAAGGAGTGGGACTGGTTCACATGACATTTCAATCTTCAAGTGATAAACTGATGATAGGATGGATGGTTGCTCTTGGCCCTCCTCTACCTCCTCTGTCTCTCTATATCTCTGTCAGGTCCTCCGCCCACTAGTAATCCAGTACTACTTGTTTATATGGACACGGAAAGTAATTCCTCAGGGTCTCAGACCACAAGGGATCACAAAAATCTCTTCTGGGCTTGTGGATAATTTTACAACATTGTCCTCATTTCTGTGAATGCACCCTATCTGCCTATCCAAGTGAAATCAAGAATTAAGAAGGAACTCAAGTCCCTGAAATAAAGACAATTCCCTGTCAACGTGATTGCTGGACTGTACTAGCTTTAGTTACAACAACAGCTGATGCTACACATCCAGCTGAGTCAAAGGACTATAACACATCTGGACTTGTCAGTGTACTCCTTTATTTTTAATATGAATACAGCAATCTAAAGCAAGAGGATGTTTGTGCCATAGGAAAGTCCTGCAGATTTAATTTTTTTTTTTAACCAAAATATACTCAAGAATAAATAGAATAAATTATGTAAACAACACTGGGTATTGAATAATTTAAGTTTTGATGATCTCAGAGGGTGAGGTTCATTTCAGAATGATTAAGCAAATATTTTCAGTCTGTTAAGTAGAGAATGATAAGAGACAGAGGAGTTCCTGGTTAGTTTGGATATAAGTCAATCACTGCTTGTTATCATGGCAGACGTCAGTCAGGGAACTCGTGCTCACACACTCCAGATACAGTATCAATGTGGGGCATAAATTCCTTTCACTTTTTATCTGAATGCAGCTTGCTTGTTATCTTGAAGTGAGAAAGAACACAAATACTTTTACTTTGGAAAAGCCACTCCACAGTGCTCTGCTCACTCTGCCAGGCGATAAGATTAAATTAATTGACAATGGGATATTTCTTTTTAGCTCTGTCATGGTTACATATTCCAAATATTGTCCAATGATATTTGTAGCCCTTTGTACGCGTCCCGGAATGAATAAAAAGAAAAAGAAGTGGAGGCACAGAGCCCTTGAAAGAAAAAACTGAGGGTAATCATTAATTGGATGTAAAAACAAATCGTGAGTTTATTTGATTTGAATTTGGTGTTGATTATATAATTTAAAATGAGACACTTCATCAGTGCATTCATCATTTTTATCTTCGCTTTCAACACTCTTCAGAGTCACTTGACTACAGGACAGGAATAATACACTGGCAGCAGCTCAGTGAAGAGATCCTCATCTGTTGATGGAATCACACAACAGAGCTGAAATGTTTGGACATGTCTGAGTTACATCATGAAGAGTATTATTCTGCAGAACCTAAGAATGGACTTTCACTGTAAGGAAACCTTTCACCGCTTTGTGATAACTGGAGATCTGAGGTAAGTTATTATTATTTTTAAGGCATCAAATTTAGATCATTTAGTGTAATACACTCACCTTTCCTGCTTAGCAGCATGATGAACCATCCAGGCTGCCAATTGACTTCAAGTGAATTTCAAGTGCGGTAAAGCTGCTGTACTTGTACAACTGTGTTACATGGAGTGGTACTGACAAAATGTCATCGCTGACAATACCCTCAACATATTTGACAACCCCTTCATTTACCAATGATGATATAAACTGTGCCTGTTTGTAACCAACACAGTAAAACATCCTCAAAATAAACTCACCTATCTCACATGAGTAATTGGATGTGCAGATAATAGTAATGTATATCTCAAAATCATACATACCATATGCAGTGCACACACACATCTCTAAAGCAATTTCATTTTTTTCCGTTTTTCAATTTGTTTTTCCTTTTCTGCCAGTTTGCAGAGTCTTTTACTGAGAACCACAACCCTCGTTGCTGCTGACGCCACTCTTGGCCTGGGCGGGTGTTGACAGCCAGCCAGGTGCGTCATCTCATACACAGGAAAGCGTCAGCGAAGAGCTTTAATGGTGGAGAATAACCCTCCCACACTCTGTAGCGCTGGACAAACAATCAGTAGACGTCATTTGTGCAGCAACAAAGACATGATCCCTCACCGGCTTCCCACCATTAACACTGTAGTACCTGACAGAAATGAGCTATCTTCATCTTTGCACCAACATGAAATAGGGGTACATATTAAAAAGTGAAACTGTTGTTTTTGTTATTTATGAGTTTGGCATTGATTTACCATATTATAACAAAATAATAAAGATTTCTTCTACATATTTCAAACACTTACTGATGTTAACTTTATGAATGTGAAATGCGTCATTTCCTGGGCAGCAGAGGGTTTACTTGGATAAAGAGATCTCCTTGAAAAGCCACAGATTGAATGACTACTAAGAAACATAAATAGGTAATACAGAGTAGAAAAACTGATATTTATTAATACGAAAAAAAACTAAGGTGCTACAAACCTTGATCTCTCTGTACCAACTGATTGATTCTGCTTCCTCTGTTATGGAGCAGAGTGTTGAAATGCTAAAGAGAATGAATCACACAATTGCATGAAAAAAATAACACCTCTCTGCTTGACACCCTCAGACTTCACACTTTGCTATTGCAAGATTTGAAAGTATCAAAAAATCCTCACAGTTTGCTTTTTGGTATGTGTGCATGAAAATGTCGCTGCCTTTTAGGTCCTACAGATCTGGACAGTGAAATTAGACGAAGAATCTTGAGGCAGATGAGAAACCCGTCAGCGGGGAAAGCAACTGCACCTACAGCATAAAGTGAATGGCAGCAAATGGCTTTCCCTGAATGTTAGAAAATGGTCTAGTGAATGAAGAGATGAATATAAGAAACAAGCTGTTAGCTTTACTGTTACTGTTAGCACTAAACACGACTTGTGATAAATGAAAGGAAGAAATAAATTCAATACTAACAGACTCTAGCCCATTGGAAATATTATAAGAATTTTAGACAGAGCTTGAAATGACTAAGCGAATGTCTTGTTCTTGATTTTTTTAATGCATTACTTTGGCTTGTTTATATAAAAACCCCTTTTTCACATCCTGAAAGGAACAAAATAATGTAAGGTTGGCTATTAAGGCTTATGGGTTACTGATGGTGAATAATTTATGTTTTTTATCCAGACCTTATGAATTACAGAAAGTCTCTCCTGCATAACAAAGAAATATAACAGATATTATGCACTGACATCACTTTTAAAGCCTCTGCACAGCCACTGCTTGGCCAAAAAAAAAAACAACTTTCTCCACAATGCTGTGCCTTTGCTTCCTCAGATCTCCAAAGCTCTGCTGGACATTGTGTATTTGGGAATTTCCTGTACTGTATTTGTTGGAATATACCTAACATATAAGTCAGTGGTGAAGAAGTGGTCTGTGAAGACGTCCTCCAAACAAAACGATATGTGTTGTTCGGTTGCCCTCCAGAAGAACACATCAGCACTGTGTCATCCAACACTTGGCTATGAACAGGGGTAAACCAGAATAAGAGGAATATACAAACAGTTCAACCAAAGGGTTAAATGACAAGCAGTTTGCCTGGATCCTAGAAAGTTACCACTCAAATAATAAAACCAGCTCTATAATGTTCAAAACTGATACTAGTGATATACAGGCCTATTGACAACTTGCACCAACTAATGCACTTGCAGATTAAATATGAATGCAACAATACAAAACCCTTTCAAATGAAACATAATGGAAAAGTACATGTCAAAGGTATTAACATTAAACCACAGCTCTGCACCAGTGGTACCTATGCCACTGACATTTAGCTGCTCCTAATTAGGCTTAATTAGACAAGCTGTAGCTGACATGAAAAAAGAGCATGAATTATCATTATTAAGGGGAATGACTGTTCATGAAATATATTAATATGTGACTTAAAGTACTTGAAGTCTTCATCTACCACACTGGAAACATACAGCACCACTCTAACAGGGTGCAATGAGATACATTCATTTACATTTATTCATTTGACAGATGTTTTTATCCAAAGCGACTTACAAATGAGGAACATCACTAAAGCTTCACTGCAGTAGGAGACCTTGGTGTAAGTACTAAGTACTATGTCTATTCTATAAGTGCAAAGAAATCAAGTAAAGAAGGGCATTAAAGTGCATAGTAAGTGCTAGTTAGGCATGTTAGAGGTGTTAGGGGACGAGGTGTCTTCAAGAGATTCTTGAAGATAGAGAGCGACCAGCTGCTCTGATAGACTTTGGTAGCTTGTTCCACCATCGGGGAACCTGTTGGAATAATTGTATATATAGTTATCTCATATTTGATAATAGAACATTTCTGCCTTGCTGTTCAGATCATATGTGTGGTTAGTCTGTACCTTGCCCTTAACATGAACACGCTCTGATTTATTGAAGTTAGTATGTGTCTTATCTTTAACGTGTCTTTAACATGTTTTACAGACCAGAACAGTCTGGACTGAGACTGTCTTGTGTGCAGAGATGGCAATGCCAGACGACATTCTTTGGAGGAACGCAGTGGCTGAGAAAGGAGCATAAGGCTGCATGATTGAGTTCAAGTACATGGGCGCAGATCCAGAAGTCACTCTGAAGGTAAGAATTTGTGACTTGAAAGGTTGTGGCAAAATTTGATTGGTCGAACTGAAAGGCTGGAAGTGGATGTGGAGCCAGATTTCAGTTGATTCTGCATGCTGCATGCAGTTTGTGAGGCAACAGGCCCACATGCTCTGGAGAACTGCTGCTGCCCTGGAGTGTTGCGTCTACAGCACTTCTCACAAATACTGACAGCAGTGGCGTGCTGATCAGGCCCAACGCACGCCTCCAACAGTCCAGGTCAGCGATTCAGGTGCGTTATGCTAATGGCAGCTAATGTTGCCTCGAGCTGTTAGGCTTAGGCAGAGATGAGGAGTGGGCTACAGAGACGTAGTAAGTTCACTTTTTTCTAACTCCACATCTCCGATTGTTTTCATTTTCAAACTTGGGTCTTCAGCCCCTGCTGACACTGACTTAAATGACATCACCTGAGGCAGTTTGTCAGATTTAGTGCAGCTATTTCTGGAGCCAAAGAGGCTTCATACATTTTTGCATTTTGCATATGCAGTAGTACTCTCCAACACCTGTAAACAGATCTTCTGAAATTATACTTTCCTAATCTGAAACTGTATTTCACTGCGATGAAGTTCATTATATCCGAGGCTTATAAGGCCTATACAATTAGGTCAGACTTCAGTCCCTTTCAACAACAATGCTGCTGTCTGCCAGAGGGTCTGATAGTAGGCTATACAGTATGGTGCTACCAGCACACAAGGGGCCTAAAACTCTTACTGAATCCGATAATAGGAAATTGTGAATGCAAATTCATTTTCATTGTTGTAGAACAATGGTTTATCCTGGGTGTTGTGGAGGAAAGTCCATGGGTTCAGAAAAATTCACAATAGTACTTTCCACAAATAGTATTTGGCCTGTTACATTGTGCAATTTCTTATGCCCAAGTGGAGCATTTAATAAAAGGGTGGTGCTGCCTCAAAAGAACAGGCCAAGAGATGAATATTCACACAAAACTTCATAGAATTCTGGGGAAAACAAATAAAACATGGTGTCGGTGAACTATTTAACATATGAGGAGCTAAATGCAATGTTTGCTCTTAAACTGAGGCAGAAGAAAGGTTTGTGAGCTGACCCTCTCCTGGTATATATAAAGCATAGAAAAGCCATCGTTGTATTGCTGACACTGCATTGACAAGAAGTATAGGATTCAGACTCTTGTTGTGGGCTGATGCTGTGAGTGTGAGCGGTCAACTCGATCCACTTCACACACTTATGTTCTGTACACAGCACTGAACTGGTTGAGGAGTTTTTATTCGAAAACGAGGTTTCCTCATGAAAAAGTGACACCTACTCGCAATATTTAGCAAGAAACGAATGGGGACTTTCTACAGGGTATTTCCTGCTTCTTAGACAAATACTTAACTTTGAAGTTCAGGTGTCAAAATGTATAATGTTCAGGAAATGAACATGTCAGTTCAATTTCCAGAGAAAAGCTCTCTCAGCATCTCTGGCCCCCTTGTCGGCATCCTTAGCGCTGAGGCTAATTCACATTTACATCTTCGCCATATAGCAAGGCTCTTATGCAAAGCGACTTATAATCAGTGGTACTCAGGAGCGAGGAGAGCAGCTGTAATCACAATCACCGTAAGCCTTCATTAAAAGATGGGGGCAGGACAATTATATATAACAGCAAAGTTGGTAGCTGTAGCCTGGTAGTTATGATTTTCCCACTACAGCAACAGCTGATAGAGCACACATGTCAAAATGCAAAGCTAGGTCACATATTAAACAGATATTTCCTTTTGCGTCCATGTGTCTTTGTTGAAATAATTCATGTTATTTCCTGACTTGATTAGAGTTCACATCTGAGTGGTAAGATATGTAAATCCTTCTCCCTATTGTTCTGTTCATTTCCCAACCACAGTTATATTCAACTTACACATGGGTATTCTGCTGAGGGTCCTAAAACCTAATAAGACAACATGATTGAGGTGCCCAGGCAAGGTGGCCTGAGTGACTGGATGAGCAGATTTTTTTTTCTAATCATCGCCGGATGCTGCATTTGAATACTTCCACTATCAGCAGCTGTAGACAGAGAGTGTCAAAGGGTGTGCACCCAATCTAGTCATGAATTACATTTCGTTTCATAAAAGACAAGTTTAATGCACTATATCCCTTTATGCTTTGGAAACGCAGATGATTTGTATTCAGTCAACTAACTTATGTCGAGATAGCTGCTGCAGGATTTTCATATTAAATTCAACTTAAAAAAAAAAAAATGGAAATTTAATGTAAAATCTAAAAAATGTATGTGACAGCGGATGCAACCATAGCCCAAGGCAAATGTGACAGAAGCCTTACATGCTTACGTGCCTTACAATATCAGTGTTTTTCAAAGTAATAAGGGTTTCTGCTATATATACTTTACACAAGTACACAGGGGTCGAAGTGGCAGAACAGAACTCTCTGGCACTTTTGATTAATAAATAAATAAATAAATCAGAGTGTCTGAACAGTGAGTGAGACAGAGGAGCAGACGCACACACACACACACACACACACACACACACACACACACACACACACACACACACACACACACACACTCACAGGCAGAGATAATCACACAAGTGAGCCTAAAGGAGTTTTTTTAAATCGAAAACAACTGGACTAGGTTATTTGTCTGTGAAGACGTTTCACCTCTCATCCAAGAGGCTTCATCAGTTCGTGTACGCATCTGACCAGGCTAGGACTGGTCCTACTTTCTGATGTGGAGACCCAGGTATTTAACCTCTTGTGGGCGTTCACAAGGATGATGATGACCAGTGACATCATCATCCTTGTCCTTCTTCACAGACAAATAACCTAGTCCAGTTGTTTTCGATTTAAAAAACTCCTTTAGGATACTATGACCTGGACAAATGAGAATATACACAGGCGTATCACACAAGTGAGGGTCCTTCTGCTCCTATCATTACTCCAATCACTGCCCCCCCCCCCCCCCCCCCCCCCCCTTCTCCTCTTTCCCCCATTTCTCTCCTCTCAACTCAACTGGTCGAGGCAGATGGCCGCTGACCCTGAGTCTGGTTCCATTGGAGGTTTCTTCCATGGTAAAAAAATTCTTCTTGCTCACTGTGGGAACTGTTGGGTTTCTCTTGTAAGGTCTTGACCTTGCACTGTAAAGTGCCTTGAGATAATGTATGTTGTCATTTGGTGCTATAAAAATAAAATTGAATTGAACCTTCTCAACTGGCTCAATGAACGTCAATTAGTCTCCTGCTCAATCTTGCTTCATTTGACACGCAACAGCAGGGCCAGCCCTATAATCAGGAATATCAGTAACTGACTGACTGACTGACTGACTGATCATATTTCCACCACTGGTCAGCGTAAGAGTTTTTGGTGCAAACAGTTTCTACTAGGGGATGTTTACACCCTGCAGTGATGCCAATTTAGCATATTGTCTCTAGATTTAGAGACTTTTTTTCAAAACAGACTGGGTATAAACCTGGTACATGTCTGGACCGTGTACGGATGCCAACCAGGGGCTCAGCTACACCTCTTTTTAGAGGCAGTCTGCTCTGGTTTCCCAGCTGCTTGGGCGCAGTTCCCAAGGCAGGCAGAGGAGCACCTCTAATACACTGAGCCTTGCCTCCATTATGGCAAATAAACTACTTTCATTACATGTATCATTATTACTAAAGGAGACAGAGGAATAGCTAAACATAAGACACAGCGAGCAGAGAGAGTAGGAGAGAGGAAGGGAGAGAGAGAGAAGTCATCGGTAACAAGGCTTCATACTAACCGCTATGACCAACTCTACATATCAAACAGAGGGAGTTAGACAAAAAGAAGAATAAAAGTCTGTTACGTTCTGGAGTTGGAAGTAAATAAAGTCTAAACTATTGTGGATCCCAGCCCGAGGCTGTGCTCTGTGTGAGAGACAAAATAAGAAAAATAGTCTATCTCTGAGCCCCGGTGTCTCACCTGGTAGAGCGCGTGCCATTTAGGCTTAGTCCTTGCCGCAGTCTTTGTCTTTAATTTATGTGGTTGGTGATTATCAGACGACAATGCAGTTATAAAATCAGGCTTTGACCGTAGGCAGTCCAGTCATAAAGCTGCTAGGTTTTGACCTTGTTTAATTACTGTCACAAATTTTAATTGAAATCCTACAGTAACATGACAGACACTGGTAACCTCAGCCGCAGGCTAGATGCTGTAGGGTGGTAAGCTTGTCAAGATGAGCGACAAGTGGTGAGACATTGGGGCATACTCAAGCTTTAAAAAGGAAAGAAATATCCCTCTGGGCAGTTAAGACAAGCCCACAGAGTTAGCATCTACTGCAACATTTTCAGTGATTTGTGCAACACGACAGAGTGCACAACATTTGATACCCGAGTCTTTACCTGCTGTAAAAGAAGCAGAACGATGATACAAAAAATATAACTCTCTAGCTTTGGTGTATCCTCTTAAAAAAGAAATTAGAAAAACATTAAAAGAGAAGGAGCATACTGTCTTTATTCATCTCACCAAAGGCCAGAGCTCTGCTCTGTGCACATTGTTTATGTTGCAGATCAACTGAGGCATAGAGGATATATACAATTAACATCTGGGTATTCCCCAAAGGAGAAGCTTAAATATACCCCATAAGTAGATGAAATCACACAGCACACACTGCACATTAATTATCAACATGTATGAGTAAACACAGTCGCAGACAGCATGGAGGATCCACTGAATGGAGCTGTAAGTGGTAGAAGTGAGCAGAGCTGTGAGAACAGATTAAAAATCCTCCATGCTGGAACATAGTCCCACCCTGGACACCCTGCATGAACAAATGTCTCGGAGGCGTGGGAGTGTTTGATTTATATACTGCCCCCCCCATCCAGCCCCCCACCCC
>NW_019525496.1:4001984-4046259 GCF_002814215.2 Seriola lalandi dorsalis
ATCCTCACTATCCTCAAGAAGAGTGGAGTGGAGAAGTGATGCATGAGAGCAGAGAGAGTCAGGAAGAGGAAGAGGAAGGATTTACTGCTGCGTGCTGATCACTCGCTCTGTCTGACTACGAGAAAAAAATAAATCACTTGCAGAAACAATACTAGCCCTGAGAATAAAAGTCCAAGCTCCTGTGTTACAGTTGCTCACATTTAGACACTGGGATGTGTCTTAAATTTAAATTCCTAATGATATCTTTAATTTAAAAGAAATGCTACTTCAGTTTAACAACAGCTTTACTGCTATATATTCTATTAATCATGCAATATGTCGCCTGCCAGCTGCTGCTTGTGTTGGATGTTTTCTGTCTCTCGACTGAGAGTTTCCCATCTGTTGTATCCTCCACTACTTGTTGCCACTACACAGCTGCAGTGCAGAGGTTGGCAGTGAGCTGCTCTGTGTTAGAGGTTGCTGAATGAGGGGAGCGTGTTACTCGTGTCCTTTTTCCCACGCAGATTTTCTCAGCTGCTCCGAGAATTGAAATTTGGACTCTGCCAGCTCCATTAAAAAGCAACAGAGATACAATATCTCTTTGAGCGGTCCAAGAACCTATCATCCTTTGCTTAAAATGGATGATAGGAGATTAATAAAGTTAAGCTGTAAGGATTTAAGTGACTTTTTCCCAAGAAAATCAGTTCAATATTATGGAAAATGGGCCTTTTTTGCAGATTCAGATGGGAAGACTGATGCCACTCTTAAATCTGCACAGTAAATATGAAGCTACAGCCAGGAGACAGTTAGCTTAGCTTAGCTTAGCTTAGGTTAGTTTAGCAGAACGACTGCTCTTTTCCATACTCTACACAGCTATAGTAAAAAATAACCAGTTGTACCTTTGTACAGAGCTGGCTGTTTTTCCCTCCTTCCAGTCTTTTTGCTAAGCTAAGCTGTCTCATGGCTGCAGCCTCGCATCAAACAGACAGTTAAAACAGTGGTATTGATCTTCTCATCTAAGTCTCTGCAAGAAGACAAATTAGTGTATTTCACATGTCAAACTATTCCTTGACTTCACTTTTAAAATCATATATGTCTCAATAAAGAACAGACATGATCTATTTCAGATGTCTCTTTGTACAGCATGTGAAGGATTTATTTTTCTGCCAGCTGTTTTCTAAATGTATTGTTTGCTTGTAAGGTGACAGGTAATGACAGATTTTTCAATCACAGTTTCTCGTAGTGATGTCATATTGATTTATTTGTCCAACCAACAGTCTAAAACGCATATGTATTAAATTTTCAAAAAATGAAAATAAAACAGAGAGATGGATAAATGATTGGTTTAAACCATTAGGCGTATTAGAGAGTCAGTCTTTGTTTTGGTGAGTTTAGAGCTTCAGCAACACACCACTGTGCTGTAAACATGGCAAGATAAAACATGACCGGACATGAACGACAAAAAAGGCATTGTTAAACTGAAAAGAACTACAAATCACTAGAAACAAGCTTAAAACATCCTTCATCCGGTCCCATGGTGCAGCTCTATATGAGTATACGCTCTGTATCTGTTGTCAAGTTGAACATAAGGTAAGTTACCAGTTGTGTTTCCTCTGTGTATTCACTGACTATCACTGTCGAACCATTGCTGAACTTCACTTGAACTTAATTTGCATGCATTCACACAATTAGACAAGGCAGTGCCACCACTGAGGAAACCGACTGGATAAGCGCTTATCATAGTTTGCATACAAGCACATGATTGGACAAGCATTGACGGCCCACCTAGCAGCTATGAGTGAACAGGAGACTGCAATTTATAACAGAAAGCCCAGAGCGGCAGTCTGCAGAACCGTGGAAAAATTGCTAATAAAAAGTTTGTTCAGACGTATTTCAGAATGACTTTGGATTCTGTGGTGCATAAATGGAGTGGGTAAGCTTGTCCAGACAATATAGATAACACTTGTTGGCACAGAGTTCATTGATGGCGGCTTATTCCGTCATTTTGTAGTTTGGCCACAAACAAGATATTAACTCTCATGTGTTATTTTGTGTTTATTGGCTGTGACGAAACTTATAAAACAGGGATGAACAAAGTTAGTTGGAATAGGAGGAATGAGTTTGCATTTTGAGTTTCTTTTTATAAAAATGTACTTGTCTGCTCTCCTGGACTCCTCACAGGGAAGCGGCGTTCATTCAAAAGGTTGTCTCTGCAGTGACACGACCCTCCATCCACACCTGTCTCCAAGGGGCCTCGCCTCAGGCTGTACCTGGGCTGCCAGCCCCACTCTCCGCACACTTACTGTACAAACAATCATACACACTCAGAGCTGTAATTAGTGTCAGGGCAGGCTGTGCAGAGAAAGCGGGCTGCAGCTAAGTTGTTCCACTGTCGCTCCATCTGGCCCAATGTCCGAGTAGATTGACTTTACTCTGACTCTTCTGAGAACAACAGGAGTGTGACTTATCAGAGACAGTGTCAGGGAACTGGGTGGTAACTGCAGAGCAACCTCTTATGACGTTAACAACCTAATTTATTTGTGCCATTTTGTATTCTATTATTAAGAGCTGTAATTTTGTGACATCCTTATTATTGTCATCTCCAACCTCTGAAGTAATCAGACTTCCATTTGTTCTAACTATATGCTGAACAACTGCTCACAATGATTGATGCGAGTGTACTCAAACTGGTGCTAAAAGCTGCTGGTTGAAGTCTTTAATTTTCCACTCCGCATGATCTGTTGACATTGAAGTAAATGAGATTACACCTTGTCTGTGTGTGAGTCGACGACTTCTTTTATGTTTTAATTTCAGGTGGTGGTCGCTGAGCCTGCACTGGGCACAGAAACTCTACCTCTGTCAGTCTGTCTGTGAGAGTGACTATTTCATTTAGCAAATTAATCAGCTAGTAGCCAAAAATCTGAACATTGTTTATGAGAGGTCAGTCACAAGTTACGTTGCAGGAAAGGTATGTCTATTGCTTGACAGGCTTGCAGTCAGGTAGCTCAGTTAGGCCTGTGTTTTTGCTTGTTATCTAAAATTCTTTTTTTTTACACTGTACATTTACTGTATAAAAAAGGTGAGATTTTAGACTATAAGTTTATTTTTTTAATCTTCAAAATGTATGAATTCAGGATGTATGTCTGAGTTGGTAAGACGCTGGTCCCCATTGTCAAAGTAACACAACACAGAGGGTGCACAGCATTTATAAATAGAGACTGTCAGAGCAAGAGAATGAGTCAGCTGAGAATGAGCCAACCAAAAGACATCAAAATCAGACTGAAAGTTAGCAGACTGACAACCTTTCGTGGACGGGTGCAGCTGGCCATCTTACAGCAGCATGCCACATCAACACGGAAGAAACCTGGACTGTGTTGAAAATCATTCCCCTTGATGACTCATTTTCATTTCCCTTTAAACTAGTCATCCTAAAGTGAGCAGCGAACTGATGTTTCTGACACATCACTGCCATTTTGCATTAGCATTGCACAACTGCTACGTTTTGAATGATTAGTATATATATTATATAAAGTATGGCACATTGCACTGTGGATTGGCTAGCAGAAGATGCCACTGACAGTTAACTCCAATTTTTTGTATAATAATATCGATATTTTGGGGTGTAAAATAAATAAATACATTTGTTTGATTTATAGACTTTCTGATTTACAACTTCATGAGAGCGCTTTTTGCTCAATAACTTTAAATAAAAAAGGGTTGAGGTCTTTTCCTTTTTGTGTGACTTACAGTAGACCAGTGTGTAAACATGCAAATGGGCTGCATTTTAAAATGTAATGTGGGTGGAGATAACTGGGGTAGGCAGTCGTTTTTGCATTAAAAATTCCATAATCACCTTCAACATATTGTAATTCAAATAGTCTGAGAGTTTGGCCAATCACAGATCTTTTCAGAGTGAGAGAGTGTTCCTGTATTGGCTGCTCTACAAATGCAGATGATAAACGAACTACACCGCCGTTCCAACTTGTAGTTTAATTTATCACTCTAATCTCTTCTAAAAAAAGGCTTCCCTCTTATAAAGTTAGTAATAGTTTGCAAGAGCACGAGTAAACACACCAAGGCTTAAAGAAAAGCGAGGGAGATGGAAGTGCTAAAATGCTAACCAGTTTCCGGCGTTTAGGACTCACACCTGCAGCACTATTGATGAAATGTGTCAGAGATGGAGCGAACTTCTTGTACTTCTCCCGGGCAGGAAACAGGCTCCTAACTTCATTTTCCGGTAATATCTAAATGTGTTGTAGTGGTTGGTTTTATAGGTTGATATACCATAAAAACAGGCAAAGAATGGCCATGTTGAATTTTGCTAATAGTTTAGGCTTCTGCTGTGGCTGAGTCGCTTGTGTTGCATGCCTGTATGAGGTGTGTGCATAAGCCTGTGAGAGGAGAGCTGCAGGAGGGCTGCTGTCATATCAAATTCTGGTGTGTTTTTTTTTCTAGATTTTTGCCAACATCAGTTAGAGCTGACAGTGACAGGACCTATTACGCTTGAGTTGGCTGAAGTAATTTTATGGTCACGTTTTGCCCTTTTTGTTACCATAAAAAAAATCTCTCTACAGGACTGGTTGAGACAGTCTTATCTCTGTCCTGGCCTGAGACATTTATCAGTTACAGCTTACAAAACTTCTTTGCCAACAAGTAAAGTTACAGGAAATATAGTCACAATTCTGTTCTGAGAAGTGTTTTTGCAGAACATCATATCAGGGTGAAGTTGACCTTTGAGTATATGGATATCATCACTTCATCATTTTAAGTCTGTGAAGATTCCCCGTCGTCCTGTTCATGGTATCTCTTAGAGCTTTACAAAGGCAACCGGACTGATCCGAAAGGCTTCTTCAGTTCAGAACTGAATGAATCAGAAATCATTTGATTTCATTAGATGTTTGTGTTAAATAGTATCATAATAAGCAGATGAAGAGTTATGGCCAAAAATGTGTTCTGTGAGGTCACAGTGATCTTGACCTTTGACTACCAAAATCTAATCATCTTAATCCTTGAGGGGCTAGGGCTTGAATGTGTCTCTAATAGTGTAAATATCTGCCTCTGCACGAAGTTGAACAACCTTCCCTTGACAGCTATGTGAAACTGCAGGGAAGCAGACTTAACCAATCAAAGTAATTACAAGAAAGAAAGAAAGGATGCAAAAGGGAGGGAGGAAAAGAGATGGACACAAACAGTGTTTGCTGATGAGGTTGAGCCAATGGGCCGCTGGCTGTTTGCTCCACATCACAACGTCAAGCATGGCAGCATCAGCCTGCGCTGAATCACAGAGGAGAAAATAAAGTCACCCGTTGAGTAAGACGAGTCACCAGACTCCCAGGACCCAAAACTCATCAACTCAAAAGCAACGCAGACACAACTGAATACAACCACTACCACACTCTTTCCCCCTCCAAGAGGCGTGTGTGTACGCGCTGAAATATACCTCAAGTACACGTGACTTCTTTTTCCTTGATATATGCAGTTCTTTCTTTGTGGTGAGTGTAGAATCTAGGGCAGTAAACAACAGGCCGTGAAAAGGCCTCGGTGTCTCTTCACACCACAAACCACACGAGGAACAAGCTGCCAAATGTCATTTCAATAAGCACAGACACATTTACTGATGTGTGATACTCACCTTGATTCTGTGTCTGGGAAAGTTGTAAAAATGTAACTTTCAGCTAAGCAGCCAGCAGGCGCAAATGACATATCTGCATGTCTCGGCTCAGATCAGCCATCAAACAGCATACAGTGATGTGGATGTGGGTAGTGCAATCTTATCACTCCTCAGTGAGTCCAGAGACCTGGAGGTTTTTTATGCAACTTCTTCTCAGTCATGAAATCCAAGAGTCTCTGCAATCGATGGCAAGAGTGTCTCATCAATCAGTCTGAACTTGTATTTATGGTGCTTTTGTACTGTACTTAAAAAAAAAACAGTGACAGAGAGATGGGCGACAAGGTACGAGAGTCTGAATTTGTTGACTATGCTGTAGAGATCCGAGCGCAGTGTCACGGTCCTGCTGCTGGCTCCCACAGGGTCAGATCAATGACAGGCCACGAGACAGAATCTGGCCTCTGGGAAATAACAGGATTTTAGATGTTTCGTTTTAGTTGATTTATTGTCACTTATGTTTAAAAAATGATAAAAAAAAAAATATATGTTTAGATATAGCTTAAACCTGCTAATGTATTCATGCCAAAAAAGGCACGAGAAATAGAACTATACCGAAAGTAAATACCAAATAAGTAGAATAAAGTCAGACATAATTCAGGGGGAAATAGCCATTTCTATGGATGATCATCCATAACTTTGCATTTCCTTTACCCCAAAATGTGTTACTGCTTAGCTTCCTTAATCCTCATACGGAGGGTTTGAATGGATGAGTGTGATTATTTCACAGACAGGAAATTAATTGAGAGGGTCTTATGCTCTCTGCTCATCACTTACATGGCACCTAAAATGTGAGCGCTTGGCCCAAATCCTCTCGAGGAAGTTTTCCTTTGCTTCTCCAGCCTCGGGCTCAGCATTTGACAAAGCGCCACCTCAGCAAAGGAAATGATTAATTCTAATATGACTTGGAGAAAATTTCCCCTGTAGTGTGATTAGGGTACTTCAAAGGACAGGTTGCCATTAGTGAGGAAAAGTGTGGCCCCTTTCAAAGCAAAATGTAGACAACTGTGCATGTTTTACCATTTAATGTTTCTTTGTTTCTTTTATGTGGTTATGCAACCTAAAAATATAAGAAACTGTGGATGCAAACTCAGGCTTTCATGATATAAACTATTACAAATGTGCTTGATATTTTTCCTGATGGTAAAAAAAAGTGCAGCAGCACCAGGGTCACAGTCTGATCATGTGATGGAGCATTGTATGGGACTCCAACACCTAGTTTACATTTAGGAGTATTTTGATGGTTGTCCGCAGAACTGATGGTGCTGAGGAGCTGATGCCTGATTTAATCTACACTGAGTATTCGGCCTGGACACAATGTAAAGAACGGTGGATCGGTTCATGCCAAAGTACAGTGTGTGGACGTGAGCTTGAAATACTGTTAACAATAAACATCAATAATTAATGTAATGCAGTTGAGATTCAAGCAGATACAGTTCATGAAAAGCTCTGTCTTCTGTTACTCTAAACTAAGTCAGAGTCTTTCCTGCAGCTCAGGGTGTGTTTTATGTTTCTTTCATATCTGGAATAAATAATAGACGACCTGGGCTGTGTTTGAGTGACCACTGCAGAAATAAGACACAGCTAAAGACAAACATCACAGCAGGAAATCAAGTGCAGCCATGAGTGAGAGCCTTCATTCCCTGATGTACGCAGTGTGTTTCCAGTAATTGCAGACCCTTTTCTTTTACAATAAATTTGAAAATACTGTACATTTCAATTTGTGGTGTTAGACTACAAAGTATTGTCGAGACAATAGTTTAGGCTGAGTTCAGGGAATAAGGCCACAAAAAGTGAAAAGCACAAGTTGATGTTAAATTGATTTCAATCATTCTTATGACCTCTGGTCTATTCAAAACCATACAGGAAAGCTAATGGAGCATAGTGCTAGATGCTGTGGTTGTATGTATGAAAAACTGTAAGCTTTGACCATACTAATCTACAAAACACACACTCGAATACATGCCTGTTACCATTATCGCTCATCTACCGGTACATTTATGAGCCAGACTGACTCTTGCTGTCTCCCCAGAAAATCCAAAGACCCATTAAAGACCTGCTTTCAAACCATAAACATGTTTGAATATTTACATCACAGCTGTGTTACAGCAAACATTTGCTAATGATGGAGAATACATATTCAGCAACCACTGTCACAAACAACTGGAGCTGCGTTTACAGCCCCCTCCTCTAAAATCCCTTTCAAGTGCCTATCTGAATATTCAATAGCGAACCTTTCCACTTGAAGTTTTTCTAGAAATCCCCTTCTTTATGAGCACAGTCGGACTCATCCGCTTAAATAACTGCATGAAAGTGTAATCAGCTGCACCTCTGAATGTTAATGTTAAAGATGGGAGACACTGCAAAACGGCTTTGATATGCACGATGGGATACAGTGCTTCTCCTGACGTTTCATTCTCATGCTCTGACTGAGGATCCAGATTCAGCTTGTTGTCATTACATAAAGCGTTTGCTGTAATATGTCTGTTAGTGCAGTGCCATGAAGTCAAAACGCCATGATGTGCATGGCCAACCAGTCCTGTCAAGTCTATTTCTATCCTACTATTGTCTATTTCACTCCTGCTATTTCACTGGTGAAGGTGTAGACCAGTCAGCCAACCACGGAGCCTGTCAAACTGTCAGTAATTATCAAAGTAATTCACAGCAATCAAATGTCAAGCTACCAGTCAGATAGCAGAGTGTGAGAAGAAACAAAAAGGAACAGAAAAAGTAATTACAGTGCTGAGGAATACATTATAAAAAAGTTTTAAACATTATGTGAAGAACAAAGTGTTTTTCCTGTTAGCTTTGATGCTATTTTGTGCAGTAAAATATGCACAATAACATTAAAAGCTTATAATAATAATAATGCAACATACAACACTGTAGACAACACATCAGACAACATTCAGGAAGCAGCCTGCAAACTAACTACCAAGACATTTGGTTTGATATCCTACTGTAATATACAGAGAGTAACTGAGGGGAACCTCACACTGAAAACGAAAATGACACTGAAAGTAAAACCCACATGAGACAAAATTAGATCAGGGATTTGTTTTGGATTAGAGAATCTGTAATATTTGGTAACATTTTGAAACACAGCCTGTAATTTATAGTGTAATTTTGTTGTATATTTCAGGTACTATTAAAATATTCACTACTGTTAAATATTTCTGGTCCCTGCTGGCATTAAAATGCACAGTTTATAACTTCTGCTGCCGGGGGTCTCTCAGTTAAAACAAAACAAACAAAAGACGGCGCTTGATTAGGCTACATTGTGGAATAGCGTGGGATCATGGGAGTTGTTGTCTTCACCACCACTGCCGGCAGCTTCTCCCCAGTTTAGAGAATATCAGAAATAAATTATAGGCCGACAACTAATTCGAAATTGTTGTGAAGATTATTCGTCCGTTTGGTGTCTACTCCAGCGTACCTGTTGTTAACTGCTGGATGAACATGCCAGGAGCACATTTTCTTGACTTGTCCTCATTAGTCCTTATTCAAAGTAATACAATGCAGTAGAACACATAACTATGACAAATAAATCCCTGGAGTGTGGCTGCAGCTGTTGGCTAAAGGTGAACTTCTCCTCCTACTCATGACAATAATGATTCTTAGTATAGTATTAGTATAGCAAATATATTCAACAGCATTAAGCTGCTAGTAACAATAGTAATTTGTTGCTTCCACTCTTCTGCTTATCTGAGTATGAGGCTTTGTGCTTGATGAAATTTAATACTCTGCTAAGTGTGATGCTGTGTTAAATATACATGTGTGTTAATTAATAAATGATTGGACATGCATAAACAACAGTTTTTTTTTCTTTCTCAGAGCAGCTCACACATTTGCATCACTGGCTCAGACTAATAAAAGGCGTCTTGCTGAGATAGCCATGTCTCACTTCATTCAGCTGCCTCCTATGTGGAGCCTTCAGCGGGAAGTGAGTCATCCCCTCCTGCTCCTGTGTCGGTGGTGAAGAGATGAGCCACATGACCCCAGTGCATGATTAATTAGTGATCATTATCCCATCTCCGCTCTCCTCAGTGGGTGCTTTGCTTTTGTCCTCGCCTTTATTAACATAGCCAGCAGCACTACCAACTGCCTTTTGACGTGACTCTGGAACGTGGGAATGTGTGTGTTGCAGAGGTCTGGCACAGACTGTCCGATATTCTGATCAGACGCTTTGGTGCTGTGTTAACATGTCTTTCTTCACATGAGATGAAAATGAAGATGAAAAGGAAGGAAGGAAGGAAGGAAGGAAGGAAATGTACAGGGTGTATTTATACCTCTTTCAGAGTGATGTGAGCATCAGAGTAATTGTGCTCGATTTAAAAAGAAGCTCATTCATGGAAAAACACAACTGAACAAAGGTTTAAATTAATATTCATTCATCAAAAAACATGCACTATGCCAGTTTTCATGGACTGGTGCTGTATCTGTGGCTTGGACATTTTCAAGAAATATTGCCTTCACGCTAGGGGTGTCACGATTTTGATTCCAAATGACCTATCGATTTCAACCTTCGAAATCAAAAGCAGGATTGTCGATTCGCACAGTGTTTTTTTCTCGCCACCCCCGCCTACTTGGTCGCATCTGGCATGCACCCAAAGGAAGAAAACAGAAAACACTTGACAGTCGACACTGCAAGTAGAATGAGGAAGTAGCAGCAAGTTATGAGTTACCTGCAGCTGCACCTGTGAGACAGATCCTCCTGAGTTTTTGTTCCCAGTCTCACATTTTAAATAAATTATTGAAATCTGACCACATAGCCTTGTGGTACATTCCAAAGAAAAATGGTGGTTGTATCACACTTGATACCATGCAGCCATGTAATCATTTTAAAGAGGAATTTGAAAAAGTAAATGACAGATGTCAGGGCATAAAACGAATGATCTGTTGATCTTTACAAATCAAGATGCGATAAGTCCAACAATGGCTTAACTGATATTGCTGTAATAAATTGTTTGAACCAAATATCTAATCGGATCGTGGATTTGGAGAATAATGACAGCCCTGTCACTGACATCTTGGTGCACTAATGCAAAATGTTTTCAGCAGAAGATTTCTGATGAGTCAGAGAAGCCACTAGATACTTGTGTTCGTTGTGTGCCAATTATAACTATAATGCAGGCTGATGTCCTTTTGATGTTGTTATTATTAGTTGTTATTTCACCCCAGTTTGGTTTAATTGATTACAGGACTAATATTGGATGACATCGCCTTGGATAACTCTTATTTTGAAAATAAGGGAATTTAAAGTTGAAACCACTCAGCATGTAAAAGACTGGCTGTCCTGGTACCAACAATGTGTTATTATCTGAGCAGGGGTTAATTTGAAACTATTAAAAGCCTAATCTAAAAACATCTGAAAATGAAACCCTGCCAAAGCCTGTAATGAAATGGGTGAGTAAAGATACTTTGAAACATGGCATCAAATTAAATGCATAAGACTAATTGTGCATGATGCATCTTTGTAATGGCCTAGATTTAGAAATATACTTAGTGTGTTTAAATATTCAGTTGTATGACACATTTCCAGAAGAATTGTAGTTTCTTAAATAGCTATGGATTATCCAGTGTAAACTGATTCAAATAAAATTAAGATTAGGTTGTACCTTTACAGTCAACTGCTTTTGCTGTATACTGTGTGATTATGGAGTAACTTTAAATCAAGGGATCCAGTTTGCACTTTCACAGCTTTGATCTAGAAGATTCCTTCACAATGCATTGTGTTTTCTTCTCAGATCCAGAGTGATTGAGTGATAAACCTTACGTGAATTTACAACTGATGAGCAGCAGCGGTTTAAAGAACAAGAGCAGGTCAAAACCTATGTCTGGACCGAACATGGTCAATGTAACTGAGGAACTGCTGTGAACAACTGACATCATTGTGTCGTAAATGAATTCAGCCAGTTTGCTTCTCTCCCACTCTCGGTGCTCACATATACATTCACGATTATAGTGCTGGCCCTGCTGTAGCCAAAAGTAAAATCAATTCAAGGAATCACATCCCTGCAGACCCTCTAACTCCACTAGCTTCAGGACCGCTGTGTGAGAATGTGAAGTCCTGGCTTCGGACATCCATACAGTGTGCAGGTGGCTTTTGACATTATATTTTACGCGTTACATGTAAACAATCTGGTATTTTGCTACCATCATCGCAGTAAACTAAGTGGACACCAGTCAGAGTTGTTGTAACTCTGTACAATACATGTGCCTGACACAGAATAACATGTTGACATGGACTTAAACATATGCAGAAAACCATGATATAGGCATTATTGCATGTCTGGGGAATAGATACATCTGAGGTTGTAACTGCAGCGTCACAATTCATCCTTTAGTGACACTTGCACACACTCTACTTGATTAACAATTTCACTGTACTCACTCGTGGAAAAGATGAGCTGTGCCTTTGATTTTGGAGTGCTCTCAGCCCAAGAGGGGATGCGTAATAACAGCAGCAGTAAGCCGTGACCCTTCTCTTGACAGCAACACACCTTCTGATTACCTTTCATTTAGTGTGCGACAGCCATCAGACACTCCAATTACATCTGCTAATGCAGCAGCCTCTTCTCCAATCTGCCCTTCTATCTAGTTAGGTGAGAGGCAGCAGAGGTGAGAGTATAGCTGGATAAAAAAAAGCTGGGCCGTGAGCACTCAGGAGAGTAGTACTTGTTGCTTTATGAAGAAAAAAAGAAGCAGTGAACAAACAACTACAAATGGCTTTACTCATTCAACACCACAAGTCAGTTCCTCGAAGCTAACAGTTTCATTAAGAGCTAAATCAACACTGAAATCGTACTGGGCAGAAATCTGCTGCTGCACCAGGTTCAAACCATTAAACATGTATTTGTGGCCTCACACCAATCAGTGATCACAGCTGGTGGTGGCGTCACTACGAATCCAACGTGCTTCAAAGTTTCAGCACGTAGACAGGTCCAACAAAACTATTTAGGATTTTTCACTTCAAGTTGTGAAGACATCTATTTTTTATTCTATTTTATGGTTGCCTAAACTAAAAACAGATTTTCACTGACAAAAATCGATTTATTAGAGAGTTAACCACATAACCTACCAGGCACTGAATTTGCACAATAAAGTTGACCACCTGATCATTAAAACTAAATTAAAACTATTTTTGTGAATAGTTTAAGTCACAGTCCCCTTTGTGAATTGGGACGTGCAGCCCAGCAGTAACCAAATTCAAATTGCTAACCTTTGGATTGTGGCTTATGACAAATCAGCTGCCTTGTTATCTATCCTGGGCAGAGACGGTGCATAAGTCGACTCAACCTCTCCACAGGTAGGCAGACAGCTAACTCTGAGGGGGTGCTGGCCAGCTGTGTATCTTGCTGTCTCATCATGCATCATTATGCCTGGCAGCCTATTACACAGCCTGCAGCTGGAGTAAACATTATGTTAGGGCCATTACAGGAATGTCAATATAAACTCCATAGCTGTAATAACATGAAGCATGATGGAGCGTAAAGCTAATTCTGTTGAATTTTACTTCACACTTACTGTTGGTCTCATATATGTCCGTAATATAATTTACGGCCTCTTGTTTCCACGTGTTTGCTCTTTAAGCATAAAAGGATTAATTTTTCCTTTTAAGAATCACCACATGGAGTTTTTACTGCAGGACTGTCTCTTGTAGCCATGATGCTTTTTTCTTGAAATTTCAATAAAACCCTGTGGGCCATAAAGTCCACAATGATTACACAAAGCTCGGTTGATTTGTAAGGACATTTTAATGTGATGTCAACAGATGAACTGCATCATTTGCTGCCCCTGCTTTACATCATCCTGGTTAAGGGCGAGCGAGGCTCCTATGGATTATGTCAGTGACTTTTACGATTACACTGTACTCACAGAAGCATCATCAGAGTGTTCTCTTCAGGGCCAGCTCACGCAGAGATCGGTCTGGGAGGTTAATGTAGGCAGGACCTCTTCTCTCCATCCAGCAGAGACAGACAACATGCAACCAAAGAGGTTCCAGAGCCACTGATGCTGCTCTGGAGACCCTGTGGCTGCAGGAACTCATGGAGGTGGTACACAGCGCCTGCGGATGATTTACCATAGTGATCCAGTGCAGTAGTTGTAGTTTTTGCTATATAACCTGCAAGACACTATACAAATAACTGTTGTCATAAAAAAGTACACATGATCACTTACTTGAAAACATTTTTTGGATAACTTGCAAAACACACAGTTGTTAAAGACGAGTTAAAATGAAGCTGCTTAGCTACTGAATAACTGCCATTTTTTTGTATAAAGTTTTCATGCGACTGAATGATTTGTTCACAGCTTTAGATTCTCAAGAAGGCTGTGCTACTAGCTCATACAAGTGACAGGACATGAATAAATACTTTCTTATTGAATACAGCGTCTACCAATTGAAGGAGTAGTTTGAGAAACGAGCTTATTCTCTGTCTTACCAAAAGATACCAGCTGTCATGTCTGTATGTTAAATGTGAAGCTAAAGCCAGCAGCCAGTTAGCTTACCTTAGCATTAAAACTGAAAATAGGGGGAAACAACTAGCCTGTCTCTGTCTAAAGGTAAAATAATCCACCCTGGATACCACCTTTAAAGCAAATAAAATAAAATAAATAAAAAAATGCCGGGCATAGTACATGCAACATTTCAGGCCCAGAGCATCTGAATGATTGATGGGGGAGATGCATGATAAACCTATGATGAAGAAAAAGCTGAAGCAGTTGCCTGTTTAAAACCTCAGCAGTGACACAGTCCTAGATGTAATTTCCCAACCCAGCACCATTTTGCACATCCTCTTTTTTCTATCTAATGACGCTAAGAAAATGCAAAATGATCCCAAAACAGGATAAATAAACCTTGTCCTCTCACCCAGCAGTGGCTTTCTAGGATTCCTTGAATCCAATTTGCGGCCCTTCATATTATTATGCAATGTGCCTTTGTGAGTTATCTGCTCCAGCTATAAAACCCTGAGCATCAGCAGGCAACAGGATATCCTGCTGAGAAATATGTCAGGGATAACAGCTGCTGCGGATTTCTCTGGGCTCGCTCAATCACGTCTGATGGCACTGAAGCTTTCAGAGGACTGTCACAGAGCAGAGTGGGGCCATTACACCCCCCCCCCCTCTGCTGCTAATGGAAAAAGGGTTGAGACCATCAGACCAACGCTGAGAGCTGCTGTTCTGACAAACCGTGGCTAGACAAAAGTGAATCTATCTGTGTCTGAGCTCTCCTCTCCATGGGAAGTCTTTGACATCTCCAGCCAGCTGTGCTACGGGGGAGAGCTTCTTCCATCATGTTTATCGACTGGGAGCTGTCCTCTAATTGAAAAGAGCTGGAATGGAGACTTTCACTTCGACTCCCTCTTCATGAATAACTCATCAATAGCTTTATGAATAACTAATCAATGGTTCCTAGTCAAAGATCAGACACGCATCCTTGCAGAACTTATTTGGTGGAAAACACTCCAGACTTTGCCTCATTAAAGCCTGAATTGCAAATATTACCTTTCCATCTGTGCAGGCTACAGGCAACAACATTTATCTGCACTTAGTGGCATCACTTTCTTCAAATACACTAGTTCACTTAGTCTGGAAATCCCAGACCAGAGTCAGGTGTTGGATCTTAGAGAAGAACAGGCTTAGAGTGGCCTTGAGCTAAATACTGCTGTGTCATTGCAAGTGCTAGTGACCTGATGAGACGTATTACATTTAATAGACTTTAACAAGGAGAGGAGAAAGACAAATGAAATCCATGCGGAAGTAACAGCAGTAGAATTTTGCTGGTTGAAAAAAAACAAAACTTATTTTCTTCAGTGTGATTTAATAAATACACTCTACAATAACATTTCATATTCAACACACACACACACACACACACATAATTGACAGTATCATTTACAGTAACTGCATATGGAGACTGTATTCATAGAATGAAGTCTCCGCCACATAACCGGTGAACGACCTGGCGAGTGAGATTGCATGGAGGGAAAAGCTTTTACACAGGTGTTACCTTTCTCCATGGAAGGTA
Organism: Seriola lalandi dorsalis; assembly: GCF_002814215.2. NCBI lineage: Eukaryota > Metazoa > Chordata > Actinopteri > Carangiformes > Carangidae > Seriola > Seriola lalandi. Next base: position 4,017,659 of record NW_019525496.1, read on the forward strand.
ATGAGGACCTGCAAGCTGCAGTGACACAATTAGTGGTTTACATGGCTAAAGTCTTGACCTTTAACTGTCACCTGAGGTGCTCTGATGAAGAGCAACAGATGTCTAAATATAACTGAATGAAACAATCCAGTATGCAGGGTTCTCCATTTCATTGTCTCAACCATAATGTTATAAAACTGCTCTAAATAAAAGCAGTCCATATCTTAGCCTGTAACACCTGCCTCAGTCACAGGATAGTGAAGCTACAGTGCCACCACATGGTCCTGGTTGAATGACAAACATGCCCTGGCTTGCTCTGACTGCCTGGGAGAAAGGTCTGTTTGTGACCCACTAACAGATCTCTGAGCAAATGCTGTGACCATATGTAAAATAATGAGGCTTTTTATACAGACGAGAGGCAGAACTTCAGACTGACAGCTGATTGAAAGCATTTGAATTTTAAAGTCGTACTCTCCATAAAGTGAAAATAAAAGTAACCCTGATGTGTGTTGCGGTGACAGCCGCTGCTGTCAGTCACTGATTGATGCATGTAACACGACAAGAGAAGTTCATTATAAAAACATTCCCAGTAAAACAACAGGGACTTGCCAATAATGATAATGGCACAATAAATATGACACTAAAAAACTTGTTTCCAAAAAAAACACCGGTGAGATTTTAACATGAAGATGTGTCAACTATTGTCTTCTGGGATAAAAAAAAAAATATGAAGGTCTGAAGACTCAGAGTTACACAGCAGCATTAAATGCACTAAAAGAGAAACTTCAGCTGCATTCAAAATCTTGGCCTTAACTCTAAGCCAATATTTTGCTTCCACGTTTACACACACATGCATACGGCACAACACGCATGAAACACCTGCTAACAGCTGGGACGGCGGAGCAGTGATACAACAGTTAAGTATATTTTTACAGCCATTTAGTAGTAGGATAATGATTATCGAGATAATAGGATGTAATGGTGTGTTTTATTGCTGCACCTGGCTCAGATCACTACAGCTGTGGTTTCTATTAAAGGGTTTAAGTGGTGACCCTGTTTCCACTTGACATGTGAATATTTGTTTCATTATCTGCTTTTGTCTACACAGATAAACTGACGGCTCTGGGAAATAACTGCACACGGGCTGCATTGATATTGGTACGTCAGACCCAATGCATTGTGTTGTGATTGATTTTATGCCTAATACTGACACGATGTACAATGACTATGGTCTCCCCCAGTGGAATGATGTAGTGGTGTTTATCTGAGCTCTTTGACAATGACAGCCAACATGTTATTTCACCTGTGGCTGACTTTGCTCTGCTCTTTCTCTTCCTTGTCGTACACATGTTGTGACCTGACAGCATCCACAGCAGTGCTGACCTCAGGACTGCAGACATAGATTTGACTATTACATGAAACACTTTGAATTAGCGCTCCTTGGGAGCAGTAACTCATGACATGATGAGTATCGTATTACTGCTGGTACAACCTCATGCTGGCTAAATGCATCCTCTCTTACTTTGAAAAGCAGAGATCAATGATTCAGGTTAAGAGGAAAACAGCTAAGAAACGGAGGTGGAGTCGTTTTTGAATATTCAAACTTGAATATATAATATAGTATATAATTTAAAACGAGTAATACATTCATAATGACTGAATATGGATACTGATATCCCTGAAAATGAAACAATTTTTTTTTAGACACCTTGTTATTTGAAAGTGTGATATCACTGAAAAGCATTACTGAACAATTTGCTATCATACAACAACATTTGCAGAGATTATAGTGTAATGAGACTTGAGACCGCTAGGATCAGCTGAATCATTTCCTCCAAAGTGCTTGGATAACATCACTGTAAAGTGATTTAAAAGTCTTTGTCATTCGAAAATGTGTTTGCTCAAAGAGGAATGATAGGAGTGATAGCTGATTTAGAAACCGAGCAGCAAACGTCAAAGGACTACACCGATCTGGAGTTCAGACTGAATGACTCAACCCCCCCGGTCATGATCATGTGTAAGTCGTGGTGGGGTGGTATATGAAACTGTATAGTGGGGTAGTAAAGTAGTTTGTAGTAACTTCAGAAAGATTCATAGAGTTTGTGGAAAATGCTTACACCTCTTCCACACAAACTGAAATTTCGCCCTTGAGCAAGGCACCGACTATAAATTTCTCCAGTGGAGCTGTCGGTGGTTGGTAGGAGGAAAATGTAGATTTCTGAATGTATTGTGACTGTACACATGTGGTGGGGCTGTGCTGAAAATGAACATGGTCAAAACAACCTTTCCGGAGAAATCAAGTTTAAGAAAAATATGGCTATCTTGATGTCTGTTGGCTTTGCCCAACTGCACCTCACACATGTGGGAGGAGTCTCTGCTCGGTGAGCTGGAGCATACTGCGCTGGTGTTGGTGTTTAGTCCAGGGGAACCTCTGACACACTGGGCAACATGGAGGCTGTGGCCCGCTTAGATTCCTTCATCTTGTCCAGGCCGAAGAGGAGGTCCAGCTGGGTGACTGGGCGCAACCGCTCCTCATCCACAGGTCTAGAGCAAGAGAGCAGAGGTCAGGAACTGAGGCAAACAAAAACAATAACTGTTATACTGTTATTGCTGTAGTATGTATGAAATCAACATACTGTACTTAACTATTTTAACCTAACAGGAAATTATGCATCAGCTGCTGGACATCAAACAAACTGACTTCAGGATGTTAATGAAAATTCATCCTCAGAAACAGACAGCAGAGGTGTTTCACCTCCACCCAGAGTTAGTCTACATTTTTTTCCAGTTGTGTGCAGCTCCTTTATTTTCTGCATTGCATTGTGGGAGAATAGTGTCAATTAACAGCTCACTCATAAATCAAGGGTTTTAAAGTATGGACTGTTTTGAGTATACTTACAGTACAGTCACTTTTCATATTTCCAGTATGAACACACTCAACACCAGCTTAGAATTAGTATGCAGTACGGATTTGAGATGCACCAAATGTCCTCTGGAAATCCCCCCATAATCTCTCTTTGAATATGCTTAGTTACCTTCAAATATGTATGACTCACTACATATTTCATATCACCTTTTTCATATCACCTATTCAGTTTTTTAAATCGCAGTAAGTTTTACTGAGCTTATTTTGCACAGCTCTGTGCTGACATTATATTGCTTTATATTTCTTCCTGACAAGATGAAAAAGTCACAATTCTGTTCAATCAATCCTGCAACATGTATTTTTTTTCTGTTTATTTTAATATTTATTTATTTCCCTCTGTTTGTTTTAATAATTCTGCTGCTGGGACAAACTAACTCCCTAATGGGTATTTTTAAAAAGACAGCAGGATCAACTCAGTGCATTGATAACTGAGAAATACGGAAAGGCTGCATGTCTGTAGAGAGCCTTTAGCATTTGCTTCTGCATCCTATAGTTCACTTGAAACCACATGCTGACACCTGGCATCATAAATGCAGAGAGCTCAGCCACGAGTGTACTGTTTAGATTATTGAAAACTAAAAGTTTTAAATATTTCTTCTTTTAGCAACATTGTCTTGCTCCAAGAGTGGGTTTCAGTAGTTGCTTAGCAACAGCTGAAGCATGGGTTACACAGATCAGATATTTATTTTGTATTTAAAACCAACCAGATCCACCTCTAGTATTGTTCATTTTGATGACACACAGTAGTTTGTGATCGGTATTCCAGTAGCTGTGCATGTGAGAGTTTAACCTGATCTATGAATCTATGAGTGTGCTGTTTCAAAAGCTTGAAAGCTTTGCAAAGAAAAGTAAAAGAATGCTTAATTTCAGGGAATATTATGGTTTAAGAGTACCAGTATGTACATCATTTCATGTCATATTGATGGCAACTTTCAAAAACCAGCACTGGTCTAACCACACAATGTTGAGGGTAAGTACTTGTAGTTCAACAAAGACGTCAATGGACACAAAGGCTATGAAATCTTGTGGGTGTTTGAACATGAGTCATACTTTTCCTCCTCCTCCTGGCAGTCCTGGAGCTGCTGCGCGATCTGCCTCATCTGCTCCTTGCGGACGTAGTCCCGGACTCGGTACATGGCGGCATCGCGGCAAAGCTCTCGCAGGTCACTGCCAGAGTAGCCATCTGTCTTCTCAGCAATCTCCTTCAGATTAATGGCATTGCTCAACTGAACAGAAAAGCAGGACAGCAATATGAGACATTTATATACCATTAATCCGTTTGCTGTCACTAGTCTTTGGCTGTTTTTGTTACTGCCATTCAAGTGCCAACTGTTCGTGGGTAATCAGATTTACTTTAGTTTGACCTGACAGTGAAAATGTAAGTGTGAAATGTTCTCTGAGAATGACAAGAGTGCTGTGAATGGAGTAACCTGTTCCCCAGCTGACTAGGATGAAAAGGAATCATATCTTACGTTTTCTCCTGCTAATATCAACCGCAGGATGTCCTGTCTTTGTCTTATGCTCTGCAAAGACAGAGGGACAGTGGTTCTTATTGGGAAAAAGACAGGTTAATGTGCAGTTTATGAATCAAAAAACAATGGACCTATCAATACGCAAGTAATCACACGTTTAAAGACTTTCTAATCATCAGACACTGTATAAATGCAGTTTAAACTGCCCGAACATGTTCCACATAAACAATGTGTGAATACATTTGCTGCAAAAAGTCATCATTACATTGTCAAAGTCAATACATTAGAGTTTAGAGACACCTCAGTGTTTAATTCTCATTTACGGTTTTCCCCTGTTAAGCATTAACAGCTCACAAACACTTACTGTGCATCTGACGTGATAAGGGACTCACTGTTTATTGTACCGGTTCAAAGATGCTATTTGTGGTTTGGCAAGCAGCCATGAGACAATCTGAGACATACAGTGTGTGTGTTTAAGCTACTCTCTTTTGCTTGATGTCTATTTGAAAGCACTCAGAAAAACACACAATTTCTATCACTGAATATAGAGGAGTTGTGCTGCAGTGGGGCCCACAGTTAATTATCTGCAAATAGAAGTTTATTCTAGCGTTTTCATTTCAATTTACAATGGATAAAATTGCAGTGTATATTTGAAAAATGTAAAAGTACGTAAATTGAAAATACAGATAAGATATAGTGTTAATTTTGTGTACAGAGGTGAGAACTGTGCTGGTGTCTTACTGGGAGGCCAACATGAAAAGTGGCAGGCATTCTGCGCAGAATGGCTGGATCCACATCCTGTGGCCTGTTTGTAGCTCCCATCACCATCACCTACAATTCAAAGAGTCACAATGTGAAATGCTGACCGATATTATGTCCTGCATGCAAGATGGGATAGGTGCTTCTTTTCATCTACTTTTCCCACTTACCCAGCACCTACCAGTATGACTCAGTCTAGTGGGTACATTGCAAAATTGGAAAGAGTACTGGCTGTGTCACCTGGGTGGTTGAGGACGTGTCCATGCCATCCCACAGACTCATGAACTGGGCCTTCATCATGGCTGTGGCCTCGTGGTCTAGGCTGGAGCGATTCCTTAGAAATGACTCTAACACACAAGAGACAAGAAGCAAAGAACAGAGGGAGAGATGTGAGGCAAAAATACTGCATGAGGAGGGGCTTCCCCAGAGCCAAATGGTAAGGGCCTATACCACATGGGTGTACATGGCCTTGGCAGTGAGTTCAATGTGTGTCTGTTACTCTCTTTCCCATGTTTCCCATCTCCACGTCTCTACTTTCACTATCTAATAAAACGCACAGGTGCATGCTGGTGTTCTGCAAACAACAGGAAGTTAGTTATTATAGTTTGGCCAGGAGATTTGGTGCATTCACAAACACAGGCAGCAGTTGAATCTGCAGCAGCGGCTGTGAAACACAGCTCATGGAGCCATTGAAGGCACCTTAGCGCCTGATTACCACAGTTTGTGTCAAAAATCATCCTCCATCTAGGAACACATTCAAATGTAAACACACACACACACACACACACACACACACACACACACACACACACACACACACACAAGACACAAATATTTTTGATTAACTTTAGCTGCTATCGATTTACATCATAAATAAAAGTCCATAAAGCCACTTAGAAATTAAGTTAAGTTTTCTTTAGCATCAGAACAATCCAGTGATAGTTGTCTGTAGATCCATGGTACACTGCAAACAGCTATTGTTAGCTACCTGCTAACAGTTACATTCTTTTAAAAATGTCAATTTATCAAACTATAAACAAGATTATGTCTGTGGTGGGTGCTCACTGTGTCCAAATCAATCCCCGACCCTGGCATGATACCGAGGACATTAAGAATGAACTTCACAAATTCGGGGATGGCAGTCTGTAAAATGTGCTAGGATACCTCACTAAGCTGGTAACCTATCGAAGAAATGTTTTGTTCTCATTTTAAGTGCTGCTTTAGACTCAGTTCAACAAGCATGAAATTGTGAAGGAAACCCTGAAAACTGTCAAAACATCAAAATTATTTAAGTATCAGATTTTTAAAATCATCTCTACTTGAAAGAGTCAAGATGAAGATAAATCACACCTGACAGTGTAATAAAAGTGTGATAAATAAAAGTTACATTTTCCATGAAATCACTCTTGACAGGCACCCAGTTAAGATGAACTCACCAATCTCATCAATGAAGACGATACAGGGCTGGATTTTCACAGCCAATGAGAAGACTGCAGCAGTCAGCTTCTGTGATTCGCCGTACCACATGTCTGTCAGAGTGGAGGCCTGAAGGTTGATAAACTTGCACCCTGAGGCTTTGGCTGTTGCCTTAGCGATCATGGTCTTCCCACATCCTGGAGGACCAAATAATAAAACACCTGCAAGGACAAAAAATAAATTAGGAATCATCGTCTTTCAACATTGTGTTAAATTTTTGATCAAACTTCTTCTAAAATTCCTGCATGTGTCAAGAGTGCACAATACTTGTATATCTGTAAAATATTCCCCATTTAAGCAAAACTGTAAAAATGACTCAAAAATCTCAACTCTGTGGATCTTTTTTCCCTAACTTGGTGTTCTTTAGCTCATATACAAACAAAGAGTTTGGCCAATCTGTTCCTAGAGGCCTATCTTTTTATAAGTTACAAGATATAAACAAAGCTTGAAGTCAAGGGATGGAACTGGATTCCCAAAGCAGCTAATTGTGGATGTTGACTCATCCTGAAGCTCTGTATAGAGCTTTGTGCCAAAGAGCATAAACTCTCTACAGAAAGTAAAGTATTCCTCTAAGAAATCATCTGCTGTCACGCTGCCATGTGCATAAATCTTGTCAGATGCTATTTGGCACAAAGATGGAAGCGTGATGTAGTGGATGGCTTTCTAAAAATAATGATGAAGACAACGGCAAACTGAGAAGAATTATAACAAGCTCTGATATCTGTAGTTTTTTATGCACTTCAACTGAAATGATTAGTAACTATGATAGAAAGTGCAGTCAGAAATTGTAGGAATGACTCTGTTCTGTTTGTTTTAGTTTAACATACTAATGCACTGGATTTAGAAATAAATATTGACCATGAGGTTAAAAAGCTGACTCTCTTGAGGGTCTTAACATTCATACTTAGTGAACAGGGTAGCTGTTGTGTTTTTACACAAAGAAGTTGGACAAAGATCACGCAAGGCAACCCAGTCTTTACTGGCAAAGTCATTCTCCTGATCTCAACCCAACTTTCAAAACCAGACTGAAAGCACAGAATTCCTAAAATAAACAAGCTGGCCACAGTACAAGCCTGGCAGCTCACCGGTTAAGAAACCTGATGCTGATGGTACTTGTAGATCATCTATGGCAGACCACTTATGTTATTCATTTACTGTGAGAACGGGACACACAGCACAAGATTTTCCCTTCTTCCTGCTCTTTTTCAATCATTACACGTGTACTATTCTGTGACAAATCACATCTTATATTTTGTGTGGAACATTGTTTTTCTGGGTGTACGCTGGAGGGAAACAATAAAGAAATCAAATAAAATGAAACTGACAGTTCCTTAAAATTGAGCGAGCATGTGTAAAAAGATTAACAATTCCTACAAAGTGAACCTAATGTGGACAAAAACATACTTAAACTAAAGGATGACAGTCAGCACTTTATCATTATTTCATTTGAAATATGTGTTGGAGAACAAAGCCAGCACAAAAAAACGTGCCAATGTCGTTACACTTTCTACAAGCAATGGTGGTTAAATAATGCCAGATATATGCATAGTTTCCAATCCATTAGTACATTACTCACAATTACTATACGAAGTTTTTATTATTTTTTCCCATAATTTTAGACTATACCTTAAAACTGATGAAATCTGACCATTTCAGTTCTTTATGAATGACATGTTGTGATACCTTTGGGAGGCTGAAAGAGTTTGGATCCAGCTAAAAGGTGTCTTTTCTGAAAGGGAAGGATGACAGTGTCTTGCAGCTCATTGATAACCTCGTCCAGGCCTGCTATATCTCTCCAGGACACCTGCAGGAGGGTAGAGGACTGTGTCTGACTTCTTGTCTGGGAAAGTGCACTCACAAATAAAAGGCAAAATTGTCTACAGTTGATTGATAATCTCTGTCATGGAGTGAGGATTACAACTCTTACCTTCATTGTTTGTGGATCGACTAGGTGAGATGCAATGTTCATCTCATACTCTGTTAGTTTGACCCCCTCCACACCAATCCTCTTCATCAGCTGTTCTGCCTGGAGAGTTAAACCACACAACTCAGCTGAAGAAAGGGATAACAGACAGTGCAACATGCTGCTCTAATTTCTTAACAACAAACAGCAGCACCACCACCCCCCCCCCCCCCCCCCCTTGAGCTCATAGTATTTAACAACTTCTTCATGCTTATATTATGTGCAACAGTTCTACATACCCTTTTCTTAGCTTGGTTTTTCTGTTTGTAGGTAGGATCCATAGCTTCTATAACCCATTTGATACTGTAGTATGTGGCTGCACCAAAGATGGTCAACCTCACCAACATGCCCACCACTTCATTCCTGGACAACGGCCGCATCAGGGCCTCTCTGGGAAGATCTTTGAACAGCATCTCTGCTGGTTTATGTCAGACCATTGGCTGGATAAAGAGGAGGGAAGCAGAGGATTGAAACAGGAAGAAAATAATAGTTGAGTTGTAGAAAAGTAGGGTTAACATGCAGCTAAGTAGAATGAGAGATGGCTATTCAATTTGCAATTCAGATCTGTCTAGTGCACATATATATGTGCATACATATACTCCACTATGTGGTGTGACATTGATTTATTTGATAAATGACATAATTTAATTTACATTCCATATATATATATATTTGATTTCACCACGTACTGCCCTTGCTGACCTCCAGAATACGCAATAAATGCCAGTGAGTAGAGTGCACCAATTCAAAACGATAACATAACATAACATAGTGCTTGTTTGATGAGACGTACGCCGAAGTGAAGAGTGGATTTTGTTGATGAGCGACAGATCGCTAAAAATGTTTTTGAGATATAAACCTTAGATTATGTCCACTACAATTTATTTATTTAAAAGGTGTGAATGAAAATCAGTTTAGGCGTAAAACACGAGATCTCCCACCCAAAGCTAACCCGTCAGTCACTTCTTTACGATATTTTCCACCAGCACTACTTAGGTAAGTTATTTAGACAGGAAACGGGGTCGCTATTTCACGATAACAGATACGTCAGTGGTTTAATGCGAAGGTAGAAATCCTATTAATTCACTGGTTAGCATCTCCAGCATGCTAAAGCTAAAACAGATTCAACTAGCAAGCACCAGCAAACTGTCATTTTGTCCTGTCTAGGGCGAACTAAACATATTACCTCTGCTTTGTATCCTGGCACACATAAAAGTGACGTCCCTCGAGACAAAATACTCCTACTTACTAATTAAAACGCAAACCAAGAGCTTTGCTTTCGTTATCGAAAATGCAAAACAGTAGTAATGGTGCACTACGTTTTGTTACTCGGGTAGGAACAAACACCGTGGTTCCGGAAGTTGCTTTATTCCACCTCGTCGCTGAGCAGACACGTTTCATACAGTCAGCCACTGGATGGCAGAGGTTGCACACAGATAAAACACGTATCAGCACCATGGACAGCATCTACATGACTACACAAGGTAGAGCAGACAGTACAGGAAGGAAAGAATGGTTAAAAAAAATAGGGAACATATGTTGGATTTGACATTTATTAATGGATTCAATGCTTCCGTGGTATTCTGAGGGAAAGTGGGTAGTGGACATGGAGGTTTGTTGAAAATATCACATATCCAAGGTGAACAGGAATAAGTAAATCTCATTCTAACTGTCTGAACTGAAGGGCTGGATTTTGGAGGAATGAGCACTGATTTTTACAACAAAAGAAGAGTATGTGTGCGCTGCTTGTTATATGGAGGTGTAATCTAAACCATTAATATTTTTCATAAAATACTTACTTAAAATTTATATGTATTTGAAATGCAGTAAGAGCTATTTTAAATCCATTTGGAGCAACATGGAGCAAAGTGTGTTGCTGTGGCTGTCTGTGGTCGTTGATTAGACTGTTATTGGACACCAAACACCCAAGCATGTCCTGGGGTAGACTACATGCAAACGTACCCCAGTCAGAGATAGCTCAAATCTGCAGCCCTAATCTGTGTTTGGTTTCCACTCATTTCCAGTGCTGTCTGATAATGGATAATTCAGTCCTCCTAACAGCAGCCTCTAAGATAAGGCTGTAACAAACGGGCTTCTCCTGCAAGCAATTTATCACACATGGGCCGAAGGGATTGTTAATTGTCACAGATTGTGAGCTAAATTTAAAAAATGCTGTTACAGCTTGTATCCAGACCGGTCTATGCGTCAGGAGTTATCAGTGAAATATAAACTCTGCTGAGAAGAAACTGAAATATAGAGGTGTAAAAATATTTACTACAACTCCATAATTTGAAACATTTTATATCAAATGATTTAATGAATACACAGTCTTCATTTGGTATTTTCCCCCAAGATTCACAGTTCTCGCATCAGTGTAAATGCTGCCCCTCAAGCAAAAATAAACAATAACATTTCATTGTAATGTACACCTCACAGTCCACAGGAGATAGAGTACAATCTGGCCCAGTTTACCACACTTCTCTCAGAGCATAATTAACTGGATTTTGAACAATGTGCTAGAAAAGGGGGATTGTCTTTTCTTTATTTTTTTTTCCATCTTGCTCTGTACTTGTGTGAGTGTCTGCCCCCTTTGTAGCCTAATTAGTTGTTCAAATTGGATGCAAAATTCCTTCCAGCACAGTTCCAGCTTTAAGAGTCCAGCGAAGTTAAGTCCACCCTTGTTGTGGAAAATGGCACACTGGCTGCTACTGCGCACACCTTTGGCTGTGAAAATGCTTCATAAAAAGCTTTAATCCCCCTGTACTGTAGCAGCAAGTCCCAGGAGATAGCAGCCTGACAGGGCCATTTTGATGGGTGTGGGCATGAAAGCGCATGCTTGTGTATCTGCAAAGTGCAGCTGGGGCTCCACAATCCCACAACGCCTTGCAACTTGCCCAAACAACCATTCTCAAGCGGAGGGGTGCAAAAAAACAAAAACACATTCAGCTCCCATGGCTGTCGACCTTCACCGTGCCATAGCTGAATTAAAACTTCAACCTGGTGGCTGATTGTTTTGCAGCAAAAGATACCAATTCCTGATGAAAGGTAAAGCTTATGCCTTTACGGTTTGCTGTATTTTTTCGTTGCCGTTATTTTTGTCGTTGCTGGTCAGTGGTAGTTAAACTGTTTAACACTTAACAGTAAATGTTGGTCACATACAGCAGTTAATTACCCTTTCAATCTCCCAGGAAGAGATATTACCTCTGGCAGGAAGAGGAATCATTTGGGAGAGGATTATTTATTTATCCGGAGGAACTGAAAGGATTTATTTTTGAAAACACTTAAGTGCTGGAACTGGACCGCTCACACAAGTATATTTATTAGTCAACATATGTTGGCTATGTTTTAATAGACCTCTTACCCTCTGGAAAAAAACATGCAGAGAATCTGAATTGACATCCATTTATTAACTGATTATTAAAACGTGAAAGTGCTGACTTGATGGCTTATTAGAAAGAGTGAAACTCTCAAGCATTTATTATGTATTACCAGCATTTAGAAGTACATTATTACCAAATAAAACAGGTAAACACACCAGTCAGAAGGCTCTTTCACAACCTTGCAACTCAAAAAGTGTTCTTATTGGTGGCTTGTAACTGATGGAAAAAAGCATTAATAAAGATATTAGTGACATCCAATAAACCACCTAGAAAGGGGTGATTTATCAGAAAGTAGTCACAAAAATATCAGTCATGCAGTTACTTTATACATTTAAAGTCACAATAGTAGGATCAGGCATAAAAACATAATGTGCTGCATTCAACCACTGCACTTTCTCTATAACGAGACTGCTACTCTGGCTCCTGGTTGCCCTTTTTGGCACCCATCAGCTGCCAACTGTTCAGGGATGTAATATAAATGATTCATGTCTATTATATGTCAAATAAGCCTATCATTGTCATTTGGCAGAGATGAAAAGACAGAGGGATGAGCAGACGAGGGATGCATGAAAGAACCGATGTCTGGGTGAGACTTGATACCGCTCAACACAGGGATTTCACATGGTGCTGAGGCTTCCTCGGGCATCCTGCACTCTTTGTTCATTCTGCCAAGGCAACTCACGCAAGCCGACAATCCACAGACATCACCACAGAAAGAAGATTACAGCTGTAGTTGCAGACTGACAGCTTTCTCCAGTTCCCTCAACTCCATGGGCCTCACCATGGTTACAGAGACACTGATAACGTGAGAAAAAACTGCTTTAAAAAGGGTGATAATTTGTTTTCTCCTTCCCCTCTATCACCTGAGACAGGTGAGAAGACTATGCATTCCCAATGGCACATCCATCAATGCATATAGAGTAGACTGATTTCAGACTTGCTGGTCTGAAGAGGAAATCAGTTTGTTTGGTGAATCAGTGGAGTGGAAACTTGTGGTAAATAAAAATGTTCTGATATATTTACAACATGAGATATGTTTATTAAAGTACTGTTTTAAAAAGTAAAACAGTTATTCATTTATTTTTACTATCAAGTAGAGTTTGAAAGCAGGCTGATAATGATGGTGATGAGAACCCAATTATCCACTGAAACTAAGCATTATGTTGTTAAACATTAGCACAGTGACAAAAGGACACAGGCAAACTATAATAATGTAGCATAATCATCATAATTACATTAACACTTGTCTGAAATCCAAACACAATGACATATAAGAAGCAGTACAGGTTTCCCAGAGACAACAAGTACACCTGTCATGGTGTAAAAGTTTTAAAATGGTAAACATCATCTGAGAATAAAAGTGTTATTTCTACACTGTGGGCACACTGATAGCAGATGTGAAGCCTGTCACATCGGATGGATTGTAAACACTTCTTTCTTCCCTACGTGTAGAATGAAAATGTGTTATCGCCTGTCATCAGTGACAGACGGCTGGCCTTTCTCATCTACTTTTCAAATGACATGTTCGGCTCCAGTGTCTGTGCTTCAGCTCATATCCACATCCGCTCAGAGCTGCTGCGCAAATCTCCAGCTGAATGTCATAATCGTTAAGAAATTAAAAGGATAGCGCTCATGCAACATTCCTTTTTACATTCAGATGCAGTTTATGTCAGGCTGACTGAGCAGCTTTATTGAATGTTCATTGTCTTTAGTGTTCTCTGAGGCAATTATTAGTCTGCATCATGGATGTAGTAAAGAAGGTCAAAGGTCAATTGTTGCATATATGGTTAATTTCTGTGCATTAATTATAAACATTACCGTGGCAGAGTAAATGACGATTGTAACTATCATCATTAAATACAGCAGCAGTAGAGATTTGACAGGTGGGTATGATCTAAATTCATGCTGAAATAGAATCAGACATTCATGAGTTTTACTTCCATTTTAATTCTGTCCTCCAGTTCTGATCTTTCCACTCCGTTTCACCTCTGACAATTGTAATATATTCATTTGAGTGGCTCCAAGTCTTTTGCATCAGCCTGACTTTAAATGCAGTTAAAGTACTGCATAGTAACCACCTAACTGATATCTCAAACTGGTCTAATCAAACTGGATACCAATGTACTAAGTATCAGTTTGAAAGGAAAGAATATTAAATGTTGGGTTATTGAAATTTGTATGACTGCTAATGTGACTTTGACTAAATGAGCTTCACTGATTCAAACCAGCTTCAGGCGGATAACTGGCTTGTTTAGCCGTCAAAAGTCCAAACAAGACAGCAGCAATCGCTCCGAGGCCTCACCACAGTGCCTCCACACATCCACCATGGTTACGTCCTCACCACTCACCTGAGAAGCCAGAGCTGACTTCATAATCTCCACCTAGCATGAAGCATTCTTAGCTGTGGAGATGAAATTGCAGCGAACAGCTCCAATTCCTCAGGTAGATCCTAATAAGAAAAGCCCCAGGGAAGTCAGGTGGGAGGGCTGGTGTCTGTGTACGTGTGAGAAAAGGTGGCGGCGGTTATGTGGGTTTCTAAAAAGCGCGAGAATGGCAGAGCTCCTCTGACAAGGTGGACGTTTAAGTTCAGGGCGTGTGAGACGTGTCCCATCGAGTGAAAACAATTGGCCAGTTCCAGTCCCATTCATCACAGTGACAGCACTTGGCCACATGGAAATGAATGAATAAATAAAGGAGAACACATTCAGTGTGCGGATGAAGTGGAGCCTGCTGGGTAGACGCTGTCAGAGAGGACTGTCAGTTTGTATACTATCCAGCCCTTGTTGGCAAAATGACATCCCCCATGACTGAAACGCTCCTTGCATATGGTTCTCCCCTCTCCACCACACTATACGTCACATACAAATGATTTCTGACAGTGAAAATAAAATTTCATCTCTACAACCCCCCTTCTAACCTCCCATCTACTGATATTGTTCCCCCTGCTGGGCTGCTGTCATGACTGGCCTGTTGTCTGCGCACTGATAAAACAGGAACAGTTAACCTCGGAGAACTCAATCATATCAACATCCTTTTCTCGACTTTGACTGTGAAAAGAGGAGTATTTGTATGCACCCCATGTGGATACAGAAACCTACACTTCACCCCCCCAACTACCCTGCTCTTGAGCTATGACCTGCCACATATTCATTATTGATCACTGCTTTCTGTTGCTGCTGAATTGCCTCGGCTACCTATAAGCATCCACGCTGGCCTACAAGCCTCCTTCCATGTGCAATTCAAAAGAAATAAGAATGTCTTTGATAAAGAAACAGTTTGATCTGCTGAGGTTGTACTGAAGACACAATGGGGTCATCTCACTGAATTCTTTGTCTCTTTTATCTTTAGGGTGAAGAAAGTTGAGGAAATCACTGGGAATGTTTCCTGCAATACATTAATGCTAGCTGAGCAACTTAGGTTGCAGTCATTGTTTGGGCATTTCAATGTCAATGTGGTAAAAACTGAACTGAATCAATTCAATCAGAAGCAATGCAAATCTAATGAGCTGCGTATTGAAGTTAAAGCCTCCATAATTGCATCCAAAAATTACACTTTGGCACCTTGCCCTCGTTTAGGGAAAAGAGTAGTTCAACATCACAGGAAATATGCTTATTTGCTCTCTTACGCAGAGTTAGAAGAGAAGATAATAGCACACCCATGTCTGTTCATTAAATATGAAGCTGGGGCCAGCAGGCAATTAGCTTAGCTTAGCATAGAGACCGGAAATGGGAGGAAACAGTTAGCTTGGTTCTGTCGAAAGGCAGAAAAAACAAAACAAAAAACATCCACTTACCAGTACCTCTAAAGCTCACTGATTAACACTTTATTTTGTGTTTTGGTTAAAGGGGCCATTTGTACGTTTTCTCTGCCAACGAATGTGGTTTCTTGCTGGGAGCAGGTAGTGGTGATTGTTGCTTGACAAAAGCTACAGCCATCCTTGTATTTATAATACAAAGGTCACAATAAGCCCTCTGAGCAGTGCTATGTCTTCAGGGCAGATTGGAAGCTACAGTGAGTCGCTATTGGAAAGTGACAAGATTGGCTAGATGGTTAGCGTGCTAAGAGTTATCATTGGTGTTGCTTTCCGCCTCTGGAGACAGCTGTTGGTGAGTAAAGAAATGAAGTTTGATGCTGAACTCACAACGTTTGTTGTAGGCTGGTAAGTGAACAGCTGTTAATGCTAATTTTGGCTAGCAATAGCAAAACGTTGCAAAAAAAAGTTGCAGGATAACATTGGTATCAACCTTCTCATCTAACTATTAGCAAGAAAGTTCCCAAAATGTCGAATTATTCCTTTAAATAAGTGTTGTAAATTGAAATTAAAACTATTCCGCAACAGAGGCTTAAGAACATTTCATCTGTATCATTTGTCATTCACTGCCACTTTAAATGCATTACTCACTTCAAACTTTTTATGGGATACTTTGGATCAATCCATCATCACAATTCATGAATGAAACAGAATTGAACGGCGCAAGTAACTTCTTTTTTCCTTTGCAAGGACAAAAAGCTCTTATTTTCATTATGAGCTGGGCTCCCTCAGCCGTGGTGTATCTTTCTGAGAGTGACACCTTCATCATAAATTACATGCAGGCAATAGGATGGCACCCAACTCTAGCCTGGGGTAAGCAGTGGGTGGTTGCAGGGAGTCTTATGTTGCTTGGCTGCGTAGGGAACCATATTGATTACCACTCATGTTTCTTTTGAATCAGTCTCCATCACCCATTGGCCATTTTCTCCATTATATTTCATGTGGGAAGACAGATGATGGAGATGGCTGGCTGCGTGCACGGAGCCTGAGTCTGTGGCACAGCAGAGATTCCATCAGGAGCTTTAGCATGGTCTCCATCACGCCACGATTGGCTAATGGAAGGAGGCACATCACTGTCACTGCCTGCACCCTCCATCCTCCAACATCCTCCCTCACTGCACCCCCTGGGGGATCCAGAGACAATATTTACTTTGGTTGATTAAAACCCCTGCCAAATAACACCTTGGGTTCAGGCTAGACACCGTCAGTGACAGATGATATATGGTTGTGTCTATATAAGCAACCATACATATTTGACATGTTACATGGTATATGTATATTTATAGTGAAAGAATGATTTCATGTGTTATGTCCCTGTCTTTGTCAACCATAAAAGAAATGCTTGGTATTGACGCTTCATTGTGCATTTTTTATTCAATGCATCAAGTCTTTCCTGTGGCAGGTTTGAAATAATAAACCATTTTCCACTTCAATCAAAGTCCAAAAATAATGAATATCTTTCCATATTTCTTTATTTATGCTTTGACAGGAAATTAAATCAGCAGACATATTTTGCACTTGTGATTGGAGACATTCCTCACTATGACAGCGACCACATATGGCAAATTTATCCTCAAACACAATCTAACTTTTGATTGTTCCTCGATAAGCCAGAATTGGTGGATGGAGGTTCTGTGTGGAGCGGATCTTGGCCGGCTGGTGTCAGCCAGATTTATTTTTCTTCCCATCACTGGAGCTGGGTCAGCGCTCCGCTCGGCCCAAACCTCCTGGCGATCTCACCAATCTATCAAGTTCATCAGTGTTCCATGCAGCCTGGGGGGACACTGGCTGGCAGCCCGAATGAGCTCGCTCTTCCTCCTCCTCCTCCTCTTCCTACCATTGCCTCTTCTCCCTGTGTAACATGTCTGAGCCACAGAGGCCTGCTGATGTTTGCTGGCTGTATGGATTTCGCTCCTCAGGTAGACCACAGGATGTTTTTTGTTTTTTTTTACTGAAATGTTCAATACCCTAGGATCTCCTCTGTAAACTGCTACACTACCTGCATCTCAAATAAAAAAACGAAATTGAAATGGTAAAGAAGGGGTATCCTGGTGGTCTATTGGTTAAAATGTGTACCATATAACTGCTATCTTCCTCACTCCCCTGTTCAGTTTCAGCCATGGATCTTTGTTGCATATCATACCCATCTCGTTTTCATTCCCCATGTTTCCTGCTTGTAAAAAAAAGATTAAATAGTCAGTAAAAAGTAATTTATTTATGTAATTATTTGTTTATTTGATAGGGACCATGCATGTTAATGTACATCAATATAAAATACATGATGTAAACATACTGGATTGTCGCAAAAATCCTAATTTACATCTGTAGTCCCTAGGAAGGTAACATAAAACAAAAAACTAGCAATACACAAATACAGATATAAAGTACACAAATAAAAAGACAAATACATTCTGCAGCATACCGAGTTGATCACAGATCTGGTTAGACTATGTGTAAAGCTTCCACAAACCACTGCTCATTGGTGGCCAGCAGAAACAAGACACAACACTGGCATATTATCACCCTGTAAGTTGATATAGCTAACGTGTTAGCAAACGTTTGCTCATATTTACACATCCAACAGACACAGAGTAATGTGTAATAAAGTCATGTGCTTTTATATCATCCGTCCATGAAGTATAACCAAGAGTAGCTGTGCTACAGTTTATAGGGCTATAAAGGGCATTGCAGAGAGCGGTGATATACTGCAACTGCGGCTTCTCATCCTCTAAGATTGTTACTGCTAAAAATCCACAAGCTACATCTTATCATAACACGCAGTGTAACATGCTTTTATTATTATTATTGTTATTATTATTGAGGCAGCAGTGTTACAATGTGTGGTACACTGAGAGGTGGCCACACATTTATGGTGTCTCTGGCCTAGAAAGATAGAAATCTTTAATGATAGTAGTGTTACTGCCATGTTACAGAGAAGAAACAATAGAGATCTCTGACTTTGCTCCAGTTTCTGTGTGATGTAAACCTCCAGGTGCTGAACAATCAGTTAGTTAAACCTTTGAAGATATGGATGCAGATAATTTCTTTTACATTTAGGATCAAACCCATGTCCTGGGTTTGATGCCTCGTTTTTGCAGAATGGTACAGGTGGTAGTGATTTATATCTAACATTCATGATCTTTACCCAGCTGCTGAGCTCTAAAGGCTCTAAATTTACACTGACTGTGATTATGCTCTTAAAAGGTCACCACACTGAAAAGTGCTTGTAATCATGTATCTAGTCTCAAATCAGCTAGAGGTGGATTAGGACGACTTTATGAGATCTTGGCTTTCTTTCTCTCGTTTTCTTGTTGCCTGGTGATAGGGGTTTTTGTGTAATTTTTGGAGGAATGTGAATCTCTCATACTGTTAAGCCAAAAAACTCTTTGTCATGTATTCATCTCATTCTCTTTATTTATCAACAGAACTCATTCATTTTTTGTGACTTTATAAGGGCATTTAAGAAATGGTCGGTTTGGACTAGAAGGTTGAGGATTGAAATGCTTGTGTTATGCCTTAGATGTGAGAGTACGCACTATATGTTCTAGGTTTAAGTGAAGATTATTTAGTTTGTTGCTACAATAAAGACAAGATTAATGCAGTTTGTTCATTTCCACAAACCCAGAAGCCTCTCAGTCCCTGAGGGTGCATAAACTTTAGCTACATGACTAACGAGTTTGAAGTAGTTTAGTAGAATTTAGCTGAAAAAAAAAACTAATGAATGAATTGAACAAGAGGCCAGCTGAATAATTCCACACACAAACAGATGCCATTTGGGATCAGCGCTAGAATTACAAGGATGCCCAAGGCTACTTCACTACTCAGCCGTCTGGAGCATGACTTCAAACCAAATCCACCAAGGACCCTCTTTAACAATATTTCATGTTGAGTAAAATGTTAGAGAGGTGTTGAGTTGTGTAACGCACTTGCAAAAAACAAATATTAAATACACAGCTTATTCTGGAAAGCTTTGGGCTGCGCTGTCTACATTAATCCTGCCATTATTGTTCATGATTATTGCATTTATTTTTCAATTTTATGGATAATTTCTCATTTAATTTAATCATCTGGAGCTGTAATACAGAAACTTCCCATCTTAATTCTCAAATTAAGAGTATAAGATTTATAAGATTACAATTTTTTTATTACAGAAGCAAATCCTAGCAAACATTAGGAATCCTATCTTATCTTACTTCATCCTATCTTATCTCAGGTTAGGAAATCCTAAATATTCAACCCAACATCGGTTATCAACTTTTATGTCTGTTACCTAGCAACCAACACGATTTTACTCATTTCACTGAGCTGTTTTTGTAACCCTTTAGCTAT
Organism: Seriola lalandi dorsalis; assembly: GCF_002814215.2. Lineage (NCBI taxonomy): Eukaryota > Metazoa > Chordata > Actinopteri > Carangiformes > Carangidae > Seriola > Seriola lalandi. Next base: position 4,037,754 of record NW_019525496.1, read on the forward strand.
CTCATTGAGAAACACAACAAATGGCCACTTTGGCAGAAAAACGGCACCTTTGTCAGTTGCACCACAACAGGGAGAGACCTCTTCAAAGCTGATCATAGTTGGGAAGCTTGTGTAATACACTTTCCCTATCTGAAGTTAGGATAGGAACACTGACTTATAGGAACTATTCAACTACAGTGGCTTTTTTACAATTACCATGGTTACCAAACAGTTAAGATCTGCAAGTTAGGAAGTTTCTGTAATAAGGTGCCTGGTTAGTACCTATTGAATTTGGACTTTTTCTTTCTCTACATCCTTTTTGTCAGTTGCCACCTGTGTTCTGCTCTGTTTTAGCAAACCTCTGCAAAGCAACATGAACACCAGTTAAAACTTTGTGTGAAAACACTTACATTTTCTGCAAATAGAGTAGGCCCTAAACATTGCTGAATTTTAAAGAAATAGTTCAACATTTTGTAAAATATATTTATTTGCTTTCTTGCAAAGAGTCAGACGAGAAGTCTCATGTCTGCATAGTAAATATAAAGCCAGAGTGAGAGTGGTATCGATCTTCTCATCGAACTCTCACCAAGGTTCCTGTATTGCTTCAAACAATGATACAAAGGTCCAGAGTCACAAACACTCAATTTAGTCATTATTAAAACACTAATGATAAGTGCATCATTAAATTCATGCCATCATGAAAGATATTAAAACTCCATAAGTAAGGAACTAAATGGATCTCCCCTGGGTTATTTTTCTTAATACCCAGCCCTCCCTTGGGCTGAAATTAAACAAAAGCATTAATCTCTCATAAATACTGTAGCTACAGAAACAGAAGCCGCATGCTGTGCCTTGATAGCTGAGAGAAAGTTTTCCTTCAACTGAGCCGCGCTGGCCTGAAAAGTACAAAATATAAAGGAGTACTCTAGAGGAAAAATAACAGAAAGAAGTCAGTAACTTTCCATTATTGTTTATTTACCAGCAGCAGGTCAATGGACTGGGCCAAAGTGTTTTCAGCTCTAAGGCTTATAAAATAATTATTATGTGTGTCAAATACTATATATTCTTGTATAAAGAGTGAAACTGACATAAATTTTTCAAGGCAAGCAAATCTTGCGTAACCCTGCACTGATCCAGAGAGCACTTTCAAAGGGAAACAATTACAATTTAAACCTACATTAACTGGAAAAAAAGCTGTAACCACAACTGTGACATCACAGAGACATCTTTGAAAAATACCAAGTTGCTATGGCGAACTTGTTAGCTGTTAACGATCAGTTGCTTACTCCCTAAGAATTAATTTGGAGTGTGAGTGTGTTCAATCTCCTTTTAGCTCTGTTTTGGTCTCCATCAGTTCATGAGGGCAAGTGTTTCTTTAGCTGCTAAAAGCTCCACTATGTTTACCTGCCTGCGCTAGCTTAGCCTGTCTCCTGTTTGGTGCTGTATGGGATTATTCTCTGATGTATTATATGTCAGAAAATAACTGTTGTGTATCTGAAGTACCATGTTCATGCTCCTATCACCCAAGTCAGACGATGATGTCACACTTAATGGATCTGAGAGCTGAGATGGGTTGGTATCTTAAAATGGCACAAGCATTCTTCTCCTCGGGCACTTCTTTTCCAAGCAGCAGCACGTTACTCTCTCTCCTTTTAAGCAGTCAGTGTTCACTCCATCATTCAAGATCATCTTTTCAGAGCCAAACATTTTCCAGCCAAGACAGTTACACAGCCAGGCAGAGAAATAGACTTAACATCCTTCAAGCTTACAAGTGTCCATCATTGGGTATTGTTCACTGTACAAGTATGAGCATATTTAGCACAAGAGGAGAAGCTGCAGTGTAAAAGAGACAGAAAACAGAAACCTTGTTATTGTACAAAGCAAACGTCATCATGGTTCATTTAAATTAAAAAATGATGTCTTGACACTGTATCAGTAAGGACAAACAATCAAGGTTTTCAAGCTCTACTTTACTTCCTCTGTCCACTGTATAAAAAGCAAAGCTGTGTATCCATTCTGCTTTCTTTGATAAAAGACTCTTTCAATTTACATATTGCTCTGGGTCTGTCTATCAGGTATTTTAAAAATGATAGGAGAAACTGTATGTTGTTTAATCAGTATTCCTCAAATTTAAATGTATTTAAGTGGCATCACCATATTTACACAAATGAAAATGAAGTCAAAGTAAATTAAATAGTTTTAATTCAAAACATCATAGGGCTATTGCATATATTGAGCAGTCTTACCCCTACATGTTTACTTGCATGCAGTTGTGTCTATGAATTGTGCTTTCTCCAGACTGCAACATGGCAAATATTATACTACACATAAAAGTCAGCACTATTACGGACAAAATCTTCTTTTGTGTTTTCCCCTCCTGTTCCTGATCATGTTATATCTCTACAACCATCCAGGTGGTTCTAACTTTTGGAAGAGTCTATATACTATGACTAACTGTAAAATTGGTGGCTGTCAATTCAAAAGGGGTAGCTGAAGATTTTTCTATGATTTTCACTGACTGACACCAGAACATTGCAATATAGCCCAAAACATTCTCTGCTGCCAGTATCCATTGTCGCTGCACTGAAAATATGCAGGTTTTCCCATTACCACTGATTACCAGTCAATGTTGTGCCCATGTTTTATCTACACCGGTAATGTTAAATTAACACTTTAATTACTCTTGAACATCTAACAAACAACAAATCAAACAAATTTCCAATCTACACTCGTTATCTCTGAATAATTGCTACTGAACAATAAACACTGATAAACACTGAGGATCCAGCAGGGGACCACACTAAAGAGGAAAAATTATATAACATCAAATTTTCTTTTACAATTCATGCCGAACTGATTTATTATTTTTAAAATCAATATTAGGCCTTGCACTTAGTAAGGAAACAATCAATTGAAAATGATAAATTATGTATTAAACTAGTGCGTGTATCTGTTGAATATGATATATCTCCATCAGTCCGGCTCTTCAGTTTTCAACCTCCACAAAACAAACCTGATGAACTCAGTCTGTGTGTACTAATTAAACAGTTAAGTGGAGTCTTCTCATCGTCTGGCACTGAAGACGCTTTTCTCGTGCCAACTGTATTTGACCTGTGACACCAAGTCTGAAAAGGAGGACAGGCTGCACTGTGCGCTTTAATGACTCCTCTCCCAACACTGGCCAAAACCTCTTCTTTTTTTCTTTTCATTCCTCCATTCATCATCAGACCTGTGAAGGCAGCTTTACTTTCACCTTGTATCTATAGTGGTAAACTGTTACTTTTCAGTAGCATCAGTTTTTTTCTTCCTCCAGAGCTGCCTCAACACAATGAACAGGTTCAATGGGTGATGTGTGATTTTTTCATAGACCACATATGGACGCTCCCGTTAGCATCGTTAGCACAGCTGGTTGTTGTTGTTCGAAGGCTAACTCAAAGCAAATTCAATTGCTGGCTCATTAGCTGGTTAACAGGCTAAGCTAAGGCCAAGCCAGGTGTGGTGAGCACACAGATACCTGCTAATTAGCGCTAACGTATAAATAAAATAACACAAGAATTTTGCTGTCCTCAAAATACAGGAGCACAGACTACCTCATGTTCTGTTAATCAATTAACCACGAAGCCATGTTAATGCAATATTTGCATAACACAAACACACAAGGCACAAACAGCCAATGAGTCAACAGCCTGTGACAGCACCCACCTGTCACCCAAAGCACTTGCTCTCAATTATGCAAAACTTTAAGCCTTAATAAAATATAAATGGGTGAATTATATAAAAATTCCCCCCATGCAGTTGTCATGAAGGGGGAAATTAGCCATAGAGACCAAAACGTTTTTTTGTACCAGGCTGTAAACATGTTCATTTCTTCTGTGAAGTTGGGCATTTTAACATGGGAGTCTATGGGGATTGACTTGTTCGTTCGGAGCAAGTCTAAAGTAGCCATTCAAGGAACTGCAGTTTTTGGCACTTCCATGTTGACTTCATTTTTCATCCCTGGAGGTTGCCGCTCAGATTTTTGGGGGGTAAGAGTAAAAGCACAGATGAGATGTGAAACAATGCCTCTGTCATAGAGAGCAGGCTGGAACATCACGCATGGCACCGTGGAAACTGAGTAACAGGCGGTAAAGACTGTTATGTGCACAGCCGTGGTGCCATGATTTTATGTTTCATTTTCGTCAAAGTTCAATTTCATGAATTATTACTGCACTGGAAATATTCCCATTAATAAATAAGGAGTGCCATGTGGAAGGCAGATGTTCTCACATCTGGGTACAACAAATGAATGGCAAAAACACTTCAACAACCTCTCTAACATCTGGATTACAATATGACAGGGCAACGCTATGGCAGTAATGACTAACAAGAGCACTGTAGTACAATTTTGGGCAGCAGACATTGTAGAAAAGCTTATCTCCACCCAAAACGCTGACATTTTGTTATGTCACTTGCATGTTTGAGCATCACTGTGCAGAAAGATGTATAAATAGAGTATGGCAGAAGAGGGTTGTTTTCAATCTGTTGAACAGTGAAAGTTTTTCCGTCCTCACCTTAAAACTCAGTTTGAGACGTGCATGTGGCTACAAGCATGATTAGTGACATAATTAGTGACATCACAAGTATTGGATGCCATTTGAGGCTCAATATACAACTTACACAAGAGGTGAAAATGTTTAAAAAAGTTAAACAGGGTTAGAAAATAAGCATAAGGCTGCCTACCTATCAGAGGACCTGTAATTGATTAATCATACCTGCAGAGCTCTGAAGGGGAAACTCTCATTTGCGATGCCTCAATCTTAATGAAGCTGCCAGAGACGAAGCAACGAGTGTGAACATCTTCACTGATATATCCCCTTTTCAGGTATAAAAGCAGGTATTTATGCTCTTGGACTTGAAATGGTTTTGTTTGTGTTTTGTTAACATGCTAATTGTACGTTAAGTGTTGGAAGCATTATTTCAATTTTTAGATTGCTAGTCATATACGGCTATAGAGGCAGCTAGCTAGGCTCCGTTCCCTCAGTAGCCAGCAAAGGTACCACACATCTTGTGTGCATTTTGATCATGTTTAGCTTATAAGACACACATTCAGAGTACAAGATTACTCATGTGTGTATGTGTGGTTAACTTTTACTGTCTGTGTGATTAATTACTGATGTGTGTCTACCTTTCTGAAGTAATTGTTTATGACTAGGAACAAGATATATAACAGTGTTTATTTTGATCATTTAAGTTTATGTTTACTGATTAATGGACTTTTCTCATAGATACCTGTAACTTTTGATTTTATTTGTTTTAGGAAAGGTGAGAAATGACAATACGCTTACCTGTAAGAGAAAAGTGAAAAAGACAAGTAGGCTGGAAAGTTGACCTTGAAAGAAGAATTATTAATATTACTGTTGGAACATAATACTGTAGATTCTCAGAGCCAGAGAGGAAGCATTATGTCAGAACGTCTTTATTCATATCTCTTCTTTTCAGGGCGTAAGAGTTGCACTAGGTTTCTAGTCTTCTGGGGATATCCACCCAACAGTTGTTGAGATATTACAGTCAGTCAGGACCAGCGGTGCACAGGTAGCGCTGCAAACAGTGCTATCTCTAGAAACACATTCAACACACTCAACCCTGACTAAAAATCGGCAAACCAATTGACTTAGACAAACAAAATGCACAAATAATAATATAAATATGAATATAACATTTTTATTCCAAATAAATATTCTTTTCCTTTAAATTGGACCTGAATTCACTCGTACCAGTAACGACAGGTGGAATTATCATTTAAATTAATCCTGATGATATTCCTGTGCGCTGACATTTTGAAAAACCAAATAATAACCATTTTGTGTTGCATCAATAAAATATTTCATGCTTGCAGGATGTGGTTTTATGGAAATTATAATCCCAAGCAAACACTAACAAACAATACACACAGTAATGAAATCAAACTCCAAAGCAAATCTCCATTTCCACTGAAACAACTGCATGAGGAACAACACAACAGAGCCCGAGCGCCTTGGCCTTGTCTTGAACGGTTAGAGTGAATCGGGGCCACACGGGAAGCGCAGTGAAATGCTCTTGTTCCTCCCTGACAGCGCATGCGGCCCGGTGCATTGTGTATGTCGACGTGCCGAGGTCTGGGGAATGTTTGGCCGATGTTGGAAGGAGAAAATGCTCGGCTCACATCTGAGAGCGGTGGCTGATGCTCGGTCCCTTGGGCTCTGCAGCACTGTCGCTGTCAAACCCTGGGGCCCACGCTTCTTCACTCCGGGCCCACGGATCAAACACTTGGCACAGGACTGTCAAAACCCATCTTGTCATGAGGGGGGGAAGAGCAGACTGAGAGGCTGGGCTTCAGTTTACTGGTGAGAAAGAGGTACAAAAAAGCATTTTGCTTTGACTTTAAGGATCAGTGTGTTGCACTCAGCAGTTTCTGGTGTCTTGCTTGCATCGCAGCATGTTTATGAATGTGTCCTACTTACTGACCATACATGAGGAGCATCGAGCGCTTCGGGAGGCTTGTTACGGAACAACATATTTCATGTCCCTGCATGCCTTCAGCAGTTGGGGGAGTGTGTCCTGTATGGCTATGTTTTCTTGAAATCAAAGAGCAAAAACATGAACATGTGGAGACAAAGCATGAAAACATCATATCGTGATACAGGAAAGAATAAACACAAAACAACATGGCCTAAGGCACTGAGCAGTATCTCGGAAAGATTAATGAGTGTTCCTGAGGACCCCAAATTAAAATAGCATCGCTTTACATATCATCCTGACAGGAGATAATTAATTACCAGCCCGTATACAATTGTTTTCAGAAACATTGAGATTACTGTACATGCTCAAAAAGTCACAGCTTCCATTAATGTAATTCACTACTGTTGTAATAGATGTCTTCATTGTCGGAGCGCCAGCAGGTCAGGAGAGCATAACTTGGCATCCACAGAACTGCTGGCTCAGTTACTTGCTCTTCAAACTGGAACGTGGAAAATAGGACTTGTGATCCCATTTTTTTTAAAGAGGGAGAACAGCACCTAGAGGGAGAAAATACACTCAGAACGCAACAAGGACAGTACTGCAGCTATTTAAGTCATGGGACTTATGGAACAGCACAGTACCTTTAGAGCAACCTGAATAAATTATGGAGTGTCTCACACAAGAGATAGAGTTCGCTAAGAAAGTGGATAGACTGTGCTTGTTTCACCTCCTCATCAATCAAGCATGGAAAGCAATCTAAAGGCTGTCAATACAGGACGGCGAATAACATTCAGAGGTCTTTGGCGAATGGGAAGGGAAGGTATACATAGGCACATAGCTAAAATGTAGGCTGAGATCAAGGCAGAGTCAGATTTCAGCTACTTGACGTCATACTAAATCTTCCTTCACTTCTTGCCAGGATTTCTTGTAAAAAATACAGTTACACCATCCAAGAGGAGAGAGCAGGGCTGCCAGCACTTGTCCCATCTCTGTATTTGAGAGGTTAGGATTTGCCACATTTAGCCAAAATAAAATTATATTTTGGACAGCTCTCTTCCCATTGGACAAACTGATTTAACACTTCTGAACAAAATACAAACTAAGCAGCTAAACTGTCATTGTGAGAATAAACAAAAGCAACGGTCATCTTTCCAAACAGCCTTAAAAAACCTCTGTGAAGTAGCATCTAGAAGTTAGACAATGCATTTACACTACCACAGAAAATATCAGCGATGATTCCTGTCATCGGCCGTACTGAGGCACAGCACTGCTTTGAGCTAAATGGTAACATCAGCATGCTAACAAGCTCACAACAACATTATTCCTGTTTAGCAAGTATTATGTTTACCATGTTCACTGTCTTAGTTCAGCATATTACCATACTTACATTTGCTAAAATACTTAACAATTCATCTTGAGTGGTATCATGTTCATTGTCTTAGTTTAGCATATTAGCATACTCACATTTGCTAAAATAATTGATACATTTCATCCTGAGGGGGACATGAACGTCTGCACCAAATTGAGTGTTCATCTTGCTGATGATTGACCATCGATAAGTCTTTGATCTTTTTTTCTAGTTTTGCTTTTAGAACCTTTGCGTATAAAGTAGCACAGACCAGCTGTAGTGGGAAACACAAATATCCTACATGTGTTTATCAGTGTCACGTTACATGATGTCTTCATATTAAAATTTTTTTGACAATTATCTCTTGAAGCTACTTGCAGTGACAAGTGTTTGAAGTTGTCTTTACGTGGATTGTCAAAGTGCAGGGTAGCACTGGCCATCAGGCAAATCCCAGTGGGCCGCGGCCCGCATCACATTGGTGGCCTGGTAGACTGTCAAAAACAGAGAGGTTTTAGCAACCCTGTCTGTGTGCCTATCATTCATGCATGTTCTGGGGCTCACTGGCCAATCACAAGCAAATTTTGACCCCACTTTCAACCAGAAATGGTGGTGAAACAGCTTTTCATCTAGAATTAAATTACCTAATTTTTATCCCCTCTGAACAAAGTACTGTTATTGAAGTACTGGACACTGTGTCTTGAA